>NC_056741.1:1735554739-1735761409 GCF_019279795.1 Protopterus annectens | reverse complement strand
CTGGGGCTAAGCTCTCTTAACTCAGTACTGGCATACCCTGTCAGGTGGAGTGGGATACTACAGTGAATACAGTACCAGTCTTTCATAGACCTGCCACGACCGCAATCCAAACACAGAAACACACAGGTACATTCTTGGACTCTCAGAATAGCATCCTGCCTGAGCTGCTGACACCTGCAAAGCAGACACACAAGCAAACGTTAAGCCAGAGCAGATCACGTGCAACACATAGCTCACAAAGCCTGTGTGCCAAACAGTCACAGGCCATACGGCTTGACAACACACCTGCTACAGTTGTATGAGGTACCTCTATCGTCAGGTACACTGAGGTCCTGCTCACCAGGCTGAACAAGGTGAAGGTCACACTGAGATGCCCGTCGGGCACTATGATCCACCACATAACACAAGCATACAGGTCACTCCAAGGCATGTAGAAATATGACTCAGTCATTGTCTGTGCCAGTGTGTATGACCTGTGACGCACCTCCCTGGACTACATGTTAGGAGACATAGAGGGGTTGTCTGAGCTTGTGGCACAGGCTGGTATGACCATGACCTTGAGCAGCATCTTACCCTCACCAAGAATGCTGCCACAATATGTAGACAGGATGATCAGTTTCTACAATTACCGTATGTTTCGGCGACATTCAAAGGGGATCCAATGCCTGTCAGTGTGGGATTACATGCTGGACAAGCCACATTGCTTTGCTTGGGACAGCTTGCACCTGTCACCCATGGGCCGTTGTATATTGGCAGAGGCTGTTGCTACACACATAGTGCCTTTGTATGCAAGGCTGACATTACATAGCCACCTACACAGGTATCATATGGGATAGGACACTAATAGTAATGCTACTCAACAGCAGCAGTGTAAACTTCAAGATGCATGCAGTGGAAACTGTCCTTAGCATGGGGTACAGCAATATCCGTGCAGTAACAGACTCCTGGTACAAGGCTCCCAGGTGCACACCATCACTGCCAGGTCATACCTCATACCATGCTTGTCGTCCCCTACACATGCACCAAACCAGAACAGGGGGGATGTATCCAAAGGCACCTCAGATACACACACCCCCAGGTTGGCGACACAGCACAAAGCATCAGAGCCTATCCATGTGCAACAAACAGTGGGTTAGACTGCCTTCAGGTTCATAGCCTGGCACACACCACCCTCCCATACCCAGGAAACCCACTTCACCTTCCTGACAACACTGGGAATATGACGGTCTCTACAAACACCATTATATGGGTGTACTGCGACTACCCAAACATAGAGTGTGAGCATTACTCTAGCTCCAAGACCCTATCTGAAGGGTTCTTAGCATTCATTCCCTGCATTGCTATGGAACAACTTGTTACCACTCCCACAAGAGGTGACAACATGCTGCACATGTTCATCACCAACATGTGGACTATATGCTCCAGACCAGTCCTGTATCCCTCGCTGGTGGGATGACACCATCTACCACCCACAATGTATATTCACATACCACATGCAGCCCCTGCACAGAACACCACAGTCATACAGTTGTCTAATGCATATTCCATGTATTCACATGAGGCAGGCTTCGGACATGGGAACTATTGAAGTTCACAGGTACATATGTGTAGGTGGCACACACATACATCATGTGTGCATTGACATTACTGATATAATGTATATCATGCAATATTGGGAACAACACCCCACATGCATGGACAAACTGTGTGACAAAAATACACATGGTATTTGTAGGATACAAACCCCTACCTAACTATGTTATATCACTTGTGAGAGATGCAGTAGCAGAATGTGCTATTTGCATTACTGGGAGGCTTGTTTCCTCCTGCTGTACTTATAGGGTGCTGACATCATCAGTGTTTAGACAGTGGAATATGCAGCATGTGTTGTGTAGTAATAGTTGCCAAAAGGGACATTTCTCTTACACATAGAATTGCACACACTACTCCCCCCCCCCCGCACAGTCACACACACACTGAGCACTTGCAGGATTCAAATCCCTACCTAACTATGTTATGACACTTGTGAGAGACGCAGTAGCAGAGCACACTATTTGCATTACTGGGAGGCTTTCTTCCTCCTGCTGTACTTATAGGGTGCTGACATCATCAGTGTTTAGACAGTGGAATATGCAGCATGTGTTGTGTTGTAATAGTTGCCAAAAGGGACATTTTTCTTACACATGGAATTGCACACACTACTCCCCCACACACACTGAGCACTTGCAGGATTCAAACCCCTATCTAACTATGTTATGACACTTGTGAGAAATGCAGTAGCAGAGCGCGCTATTCAAATTACTGGTTTTCATTTCTGCTCCTGACATATGTATAGTGTGCTGACATCATTATGTATGAAGAGGTATGTACATCTGTTACTATCCATCAGTACAGGGGAGAGCATATCTATGCATTAACTTTGCACAGGCACAGTGGCCTACTGTACTGCGGAGGCAGATGCCAAATACACTGTGGATAGCCTTCTGTATTCCCTAGGGACAACAGCCTAGTATTGCACTCTACGGCCATATGTTTACCTGTCAGATGCAAGTATCTGTTGCTCATATACTGTTTGTGGGTCTTTATTGCCATAGCTTTCCCTATCTCTATGAACAACTTGTGTTCTGTGGAAGATGTTTTCATATGAGTGGGATCCAGTACTTTACTTATGTCTCTGTTGTAATTTCACTATGTGCACTGGGCAGATTTCTGTATTGTGGGAGGTTCCTGTGTTAACACATACAAATGCCAAATATGTGTGTGCAACTGCTGAACTGTGACATGGCCTAAGTGTGTGAGCATGCCCAGTTCACAGTTTCTATGGTTTCTTGACTGACACGTCTCATTTATCTAAGTGTGCGAGCATGCCCAGTGTGAACTTTCCTTATGTTGGGATCTGTGGTCCACCACATTTGTGTTTGTGTGTAGACGTCATCTATATTTCACACGTACAGTTGAGTGTTGGACATCAGGTTGTGTTCTTACTGCCCAACTGCTTTGTGTCTGAACCTAACAGGCATTATGCTGTGCCTGCAGGGTTACCATGGGATAGTTTGCATACAGTTGCCAACATCCTTTCCTACTGACCAAACAGTTGTATTGTCGTATAGTGTACTGGTGCAGTACTTTCACTGTGGTGGACAGTATCATCGGTTTCAGTCCTATCACTGCTTGTAATATTTATAGTGAGCACACCAGACTGGTTGAGGGCCAGTTGTGCAGATATGACCATGTTACATTTTGTTCAGATATGGACAGCATAGTACATGATTGTCCGACATTGTTAATGCATTCCACAACTTTTGTGGACAGTGACAAACAATTGCCACATTCCACAACTTTTGTGGACAGTGACAAACAATTGCCATGTGCCCTAGTCCATTTGTAATGATAGTCAGAGAGTGTTTGTCCTTCAACACACATTTACTGGTGTTTGTCATGACATATGTCAAGGTTAGTGTGCTGTGCCTCTGTCTACCCGTGACATACAGGTGATATCCAGGGTACACCTACCATCTCCCATCCAGTCATGATGATTCCTCTGGATGACAGTCAATGAGGGACTCCCTGGATAACCTGTACTGGGAGTTTAGTCGTGAGTGGAGTGAGCTTCTGGGTTATGGACCAATCGGTACAGCATGTCCTGTTTATGTCTGTGCTGGGGTTCAGGCATGTCAGCTGCATAGGTCACCAGCATTCAGATTTTACATGGTGCCAAATGTCCATTGATACCAGCTTGGTCATGGCTTTATACATCAGGCACAGTTCACCTCCAGCCAGGCGGTATGGCACTGTGCGGAGCTGCAGTTTGTTTAATCTGGCAACACATGGCATCTGTTACAGCTCTGCGATCCTCCTTGTGGGGTATTTGTGGGGTCTTTCCAGTTGATGCAGGTGTCTGCTAAGGTACATCCCTGAAGGGCCATTGTACACAATTGTGAGGCTGCTGATGGATGACTGGAGAGGCACATTGACCTACCCTGACCTAGCTGTGCTTACCTTCATGATTAGGTGGGTATATGGTATGTTTCTGTAACCACTACAGACACATGGTTGTCACATGCAGGATATCTATCACCTTGTGTCCCCAGGTCTCTTATTGCTCCTGATGTACTTACTGGATTAACACCTATGTGGTAATTTCTGGCCATGTACTGTGTTTCCACAGGGGATGACTATACACTATTCTGCATTTAGCTTGTTGACATGGCTGTGGCACCACTTGTCTGTTTCTATGTGTGCCTTTTGTAGGTTGCTTGTGTCAGCTGGATGGTCCGATATGGTGGGCAGTTTGTAGTCCTCTGCAAACCTGTTCAGACAGAGTCCTTCCATGTTGGCCTGTACCTATATGACATATATAGCATACAAGAGAGGTCCCAGGACCATGCCTTGTGGGATGCCAGTTGTACCTGGTTTGCAGTCTGACATGGCTGCAGCATGTCTGACCAGGTCAGTTCTGTCCTTGAGCTGGTTTCCAACCCATCTACTTGGATAGGGTTTATAGTTAGGCTGGTGAGCTTATCTGTACTGCCAACTAGGGTATTGTATGGAAGGGTTTAGCAAGGTCCAGATAGGCTGTGTGATCCACATTCCCCACATCAATGGCCTTGGTGCACATTTCACATGAGTAAGTGGCAGGATCTGCCCTATTACAGCCACACTGGGTAATTCCCCACACCAATGGCCTTGGTGCACATTTCACATGAGTCAGACATGTGTAAGTGGCAGGATCTGCCCTATTACAGCCACACTGGGTAATTCCCCACACCAATGGCCTTGGTGCACATTTCACATGAGTCAGACATGTGTAAGTGGCAGGATCTGCCCTATTACAGCCACACTGGGTAGGGTCCAATGTCTGTAGGTACCCAATCTCATTATTCCTGGGATCCATGATCATCCTCTCCATTACTTTGCCAACCTAGATAGTCAGGGTTGAGGGGTGATAGTTTGCAGTATCCATTCAGGCACCACCTTTGTGGTGAGAGACCACTGTTGCTATACACTGTTCTTTGGGTACATATCCTGTGGTAAGACTGATAGTGCGCAGTAGTGCTATTTGGTGTTCCATTCTTCTTACAGTACTTGTTGGACACAACCCAGGACACCATCTGGTACCATTGATGCTGTGTGGTGTGCTTTGTAGATGCTGGCTGTTACCTCAGCATCTGCAATGTCAGGGGGCCAGCACTCTGCTGGGATAGATATTTGGCAGTTAGGTGCTGGTGGGGAGTTTGCAAAGAATCTGTTAGGTAGGATGTTGGCAATGTGTGTGGGTTTGGTGTATTGTTTGTGATATTAGAGTGCTGCAGAGCATATCTGTGGATTATCACCATGGTTCTTACCATCAGGTAGGACAGCTGTGTGATAATCCTTTATGTCCTGCACAATTTGTATCGTCATAGGTTCATAGGTTCATATTAGGCTATCTGCCCTGGCCTTGTTTGAGCATGGACAGACTGTGTGTGAGTTTCGACACCCCTTGCAATGTGCATATTATGCCCATGTAGGGTTTACTTTACTAGATGTGGCACAGGGATGGCTCCCAGTGTACACCTACTATCTCCCATGCACTTCACCAGATTTCTCTTGTTGAGTATGAGTGTGGAGCTCAGCCTATCATGGACTGGGATTCTGTTCCAGAGTGTAAGGAGCCTCTGGGTTATGGATCTGTCCCTCCAGCACATCCTATTTATCTATGTGTGGAGGTTCAGATATCTCACTGTGGTGTCTCTGCTGGATTTGGGGTTTCTGTAGTGGAGCATGTCCATTCATTCTGGATTGGACATGGCCTTGTACATCAGGCATACATCGCTTCTGACTGGGCAGTATGCTTGTGAATTGGGATGTGGTTTCTTCAGCCAGGCTGCAGATGTCAAATGTTTGGACCCTTTATCCTGTTGGTGAGGTACATTTGGGGTCTTTCTAAATGCTGCAGGTGTAAGGTAAGGTACATCAGAACTGGGGCATTATTGTCACGTATGGGCCTGATAAGGGAAAAGTATGGGGGCACAGTGACCTCTCTTGATCTACATGTGCATCCTTTCATATTAAGGTGGGCAATATAGCAGGTATTGGCTATATTATATATTGACTATATAATATAGCAGGGATAATTGGCTAGGCTTAAAATGGCTCGCAAGGGCAGTTAGCTTAGTACTAATCTATGAACCTGTGAACCTAAGGTCTTCCTGGCCACCTTGGCAATGTGAGTGTCACATGACAGGTTACCGTCCACTTGTGTCCCTAGGTCCATGATTACTTCTTCCATACATAATGGATTGCCACCTATGTCATACTGTGTGTGTGCCTTGTTTGGTATTTGTTGAGACATTCATACTCTGCAGTGTCTTCAGAAAGGCTGGCTGGGGTACCTGGGTTTGTGAGTGTGGTCTGTAGCAGGCTGCAAACAGGGACACAGTTTGAGCCAATGTTACTTGCCTGTGGATAGTTCATGCTGCTTCTTGCTGTGGTACCAACCTGGGAGTGTGGTTATCCTTGACAATTACTGATAGCCACACTCCTATTGTAGTGTGTTCCATGTTTTGGAGCTGTAGAGCCTGGTATGAGGCATAACCTGGTAGTATTAGGGTACTCTTCTGGGCCTTGACCTGGGTTTCTGTTACAGAACAGATATTACCATTCTCCATGCTGTGGTGGGTTTGGTTTGCATGCACCTTGCAGGTTAGACTTCTGGCGTTGGGTAGCATTATGTCCAGGTTGTTATCCCTTGTGCTACCTATGGTGGTGGGTTTGTGTTTCCAGCCTTACCTATTCAAGGCACAGTGGGGGTGACAACAGCCATTGCCAGTATCCACACAGCCAGGTGTGCTGGGTGCATGCCATCCCTAGCAGGTGGGGCATCATGTCTTGCTCAGCATGTCAGCCCAGGCTGTCAGCCATGTGTTCCCCCTTGCTAACAGCAATACTTCAGCCAATTATTATACTTGATCTTGTTGTCTTCATAGTATGGCATCATGCTTGGTGAGGGTGAGATGTTAGGCAGGGTCTTCATGTTTGCATATACTAGATGGTGTTACATTGCTTAACACATGCCAATCATGCCTCAGGTGGTGCTGCAGGGCTGCCTCTGTCGGATGCACATACTACACTCCCTGTACATGTTTGAGAGCAGGTTGTGTCATGTTAGGCGTCCCTGTTACTATATGAGTAAGTCAGAGAGGGGTATCATTCCCAGGGTTCCTGCTGAGCCAGTGTATGTGCTATGCATTGCCTCTTTGCCAAGGCCAGGGCATACTGGGCATGCCTCCTTCTGCCTACTGGGGCAGGCTCAGGTTGTTCCTCCTCCGAGTCACGCTCTGCCTGTGATGGCCTTGGCAATGGTGGGGGGCTGTTTGTCCCAGCCCTATGCTGGTCCTGCTGCAGCTGTTTTCACAGAATCATATTATGTAGCATAGCACATACCATGACAATTTGGGTACATGTAGTTGGTGAGTACTGCAAGGCTCCACCAGATGTGTCCAGGCACCAGAACCGTGACTTTAGCAGCCCAAACACACTCTCTATTACATTACGTGTTTGTGCGTGTGCCTCATTATGGCGTTCTTGTTCAGGTGTGTGTGCGTTTCTGATGGGTGTCATCAGCCACGGCTCCAGTGCATATCCTGCATCCCCCACTAGGTGACAATGTGGGATGTCCCCATTGGCAAATGTCTGGTACAGCTGCATCAAATGCCAGATATGGGAATCATGGTAGCTCCCAGGGCAGCCAGCACACACATTCATTATTATGCCCTGAGCATCAAACATGACCTGGCAGTTGATGGAGGGGAAGCCCTTGCGGTTAATGTAGGCCCTACCCTGCTCACCGGCTGATACTTTGATGCATATGTGCGTGCAGTCTATTGCACCCACTACCTCAAGGTATTCCGCTATTTGATGGAAGAGACGCATATTGCTGGCCAATACCTCACAGGAATTGGGGAAATATACATGCTCACCGACATGTGCTGACATGGCATCCAAGAATTGGTGCAGTACCCTGGAGGCTGATGCCTGTGATATTCCCATCATATCACCAGTTGGTCTCTGGAAAGTACCTGTTGCTAGTACTCTTAAGCCAACACATACCTTGGTTTCCACTGGGATGGGTTCCCCTCTGTTGGTTCTGTGTGTGAGGCGTGGCCTGCACAGCTCAACAATTTGCTGCAGGAGGTCTCTGTCCACTCTATAGTGCTCCACTATCTCCAGCTCATGTAACCCCTGGTAGGTGACCCTAGGCCTGTACACTCTTCTCCGTCTCCTCACTGTGGGTTGTCTGGCAGCATTTGCATTGTCACCACCCTCAGCAAGTCTCCTATGTCTCCTTATAACAGCTATGGCAGCCCCTAGCATGTTTGGTCTGAGTGCAGCTTTTTCAGTTTTCACTTCTATTAGCTTACTCCTGTCTTGCAGTGTCTCTTGAGAGAAACATACTGCAATGCTGTTTGCAGTGTTTTAAGTGCTGGGCTGGGCTAGTATTCTGCCTGTGTAATTGCCTGCTTCTAATTGTTTTCACCTGCTAGCTCTACCAGTATTCCCTGCTAGCTTCCTACTATTTCTTCTGTTTCCTTTTTCCTCTCTGTTTCCTCAGGGGGGGAGCAGCGTGCATACCAGCAAAAACACACTCACAGTGGCTACCACGCATGCACACATGCTTACACGGACTAGAATCTGCTTATTCAGGTTAAAACGCATGCACAAACAGGTTAATAGATCTTTACACAAGCTCCTACATGCTTACTCTGCCTTACACGCGCGCACTCTGTCTTACTCACGCCTCCTAGCGCGCACACGTGCGCATGCACGCACAGCAAGAAACTTTGGTGTTGGCCACAGTGTATACCTTCCATTTCTTGACTTTCCCATGCTTATCTGTTGACAGTCCTCTTTTTATGCTGTGTGATTGACATCTTTCACATACCACTTTGCTCCAATGAGCTTGATTTCTTCCTGACATTCCACCCTGAGATGTCACCTATCTCCTACTCTGTTACTCCCCCTTATCTAACTCTTACACTACACGGAATGTGCTCATTTGCTATGTGACAGTGTGATTCACTATCCTACCACTCATTTACATAGGATTGCCTAATAATGCTTAGTTACATGTCTTACACTCAGCTTCCCCCCTTAGCAACCACTAGACGGTGGCCATCTTGTTTTCGGTCTGCTAGTCCCTGCATTGCAAATCCATGCATTACATAAAACCCACATTTGTGGGTTTCAAACCTTTATTTTTATGCCTTATTTAGCGCAGCCCGTTTGTGCGGGACTGCGCTGCGTTTACACATCGCCGAAAAAAAAAATGTATTTCATGTTTGCATCGGGTTACCATGCCAATGGCCACATATTTGGCCATTGGCATGCTGCCTGCAACATATGCACACTTTATTTGGAGCTGTCATGGCTCCATTGTGTTATTTGCAGTAACGTACTCAGTTGTCAACTGAGTACATTTCTGCACCTAACACGACTCTTACATGGGCTGGTTTCAGCTTCGTGGATCGCTAATCTACCTCATTTGCATGCCTTTCATCTGCAAGTGAGGTAATTAGCATATCCACGCCCTGCCCATGTAAGAGTCGTTTTAGCTGGACTCTTACACGGGATTTCGGGCTGTTCCTGGATCGCGATGGCTGCATGGAGTCTTACACGACTCTTAGACTCCGTGCAAGCCATCATGAATCCTGCCCAATGAAACAAGCTGTATATCTTACTTATAATATTATATAGTTAAAGTTATCTTTTTAGGGGTCTCAGCTTTAATTTAGGTTTATGAACGCCAAGAAGGACTAGTTATGAATCTATCTAATGTAACTTTAAAGGAACATGAGCTGAATGTTTTAAGTAAAGGCTTATTGTTTATTCCAACCAGTAAATCTAATTTTACTGATGTTATTTTTGATGTAAAACTGTTTGCCAGAAATTTGGCTCTGAAAGTTGTTTAATAATTTAACGGGCTCTTCTATTTGTGCAGATAACATGTTTTCTAAACCTAGTTCATTTATGCCTAAAACTAATCCGCTAATTGCTGCTTTTGAAAAACTCTGCATACAAGATATCTATGACATGAGTATAAAAATGTTAATAATTATTAATGGTATAAAAGACGTCAGAATGTGTCTAAAGAAGAGTTTGATACCTTGAGAGGGTTAGAAAATAATACCAGCATCACAATTAGGCCTGCAGATAGGGTGGACCTATAGTGATACTGGATAGAGCATGGTATGATCAAAAGATGAAGGATATGTTGAATGATACTTCCTTCTATGAGAAACTGTCTCATGCACAGGCTAATACTATCATATTTGATGTGCAAGTATTAAATGTTTGTTTGAGATTAATTTGACAGCAGTCTCTATGAGTATTTTTATAACAGTAAGCCAACTATTCCCATCATACAGGGTCTCCCAAAAATACATAATAGCAGGTTAGATCCACCATTAAGGCCCATTGTGTCTGGAAGGAACTGGTGCACTGAGTCATTATCAGTTTATATAGAGAAACATTTGAAACCAGGTCTTGATAAGTTGACACGTGCTCAGAGACACTGAACATTTTCTTAGAGGCCTACATGAATATACTACAACCAATAACAATGAGAACTTAATATTTGTTACTATGGACATAGTTTCTTTATTTACAGTTATTCCAGATTTAGATGGCGTCAATAGTACGATGCAATTCTTAAAGGAGTGCATGGATTATAGTCCTAGTAAAATTCAACTGTTGGGGAAACTTCTTGAAATAGTACTTGAGCATAACATTTTTGTTTTTGGAGAACAGGTATATAAACAGTGCAATGGCGTGGCTATGGGCACTTTGTGTGCCAATAGCTACGCCAATGTGGTTATGGCCGTATGGGAATTTGAACATATTCTATGGGGGCCATTTACTGAACATATTCTGTTCTTCCTTAGGTTTGTGGATGACCTCTTTATCTTATGGAATGAGGAACAGCATGTTCTTGGTGCAGTCATGGATTATGTGAACACTACTACTACACATTATTTGAGATTTACTTTTCATCATTCACAGACTTCAGTGGATTTTTTGGATGTATCAGTAATAAAAGATGGGAATGTGGTTATATATACTAAATTACATAGAAATGTCAATCATCTGTTGCATAGAGACAGTCTTCTTCCATCTTATGTATTCAGAAATGTTGCCTCTAATCAGTTGTATAGGGCTTCTAGATTAAATGCAAGGGATACTGACTTTTCAGTTGAGGTTGATACTGCCATTAGGAACTTGAGGGAGAGAGGCTATGAGGATCATATAATTCAAAGTAGTGTGGTTAATGTGAATAAAAGACAAAATGAAGCCAGACCATATTTTTCATCTGGCAGCAATGAGTATGTTAGGAGACAGAAGAGATCCAATGATACAAATTTGAGGTTTAAGGTGACAAATACTACTGATATCAGTAATTATACTGAAATAATTAAAAGACACTGGAAAGTTCTTACTATAGACAGAGAAATTTCCAGATTTATAAATTTTGAACCTAGATTCTTAAGATCAATAAGTCATTGAAACGTAGGTTATGCTATCCTAAGTATACACAGCGTAATCACTGTTCACATGGTACTAGACCTTGTGGACATTGTAATTGGTGCACATACATTGACACTAGCTCTAGTTTTGAACATCCTGATTATGGTACATCATATACTTTTAAAATAAATGCTACGTGTGATACTTCACACATAGTATATTTGGCTCAATGTATGAAATGCAGAATGTTCTACACTGGTAAAACTGATCATACATTTAGAGAACGCATCAGGGTGCATGTTTACCATATTAACAAGGGCAATAGTATTAATGCACTTGCCAAACATGTATTGAACACCGACTCCACTCACAGTTTTCAGTTTTTAGTAGTTGCTAGAGTCTATGAGAACGTGAGACAAAGGGATATACATAATAGAACTGAAGATCAGGAATCCACTTGGATTGTAAGGTTGAGGGGGGATGCAGGGAATGGACTAAATGAGTCTGTTCCTTTAAAACCTAAATTAAAGCTGAGACCCCTAAAGAGATAGTTTTAACAATATAATATTATAAGTAAGATATACAGCTTGTTTCATTGTTTTTATAAATATATATATTTTGTGTTTTAAAATGTTCATTATGTATTTTTAAATGTACTATGTCTCTTTTAGTTTAAATATAGGTCATGTGATTTTCAGTTTGTATAAAGGGTGTGTACTTGTTAGTGCTTTTTGATAAACTTGATGATGCCTATTTGGTGAAAGTGCTTGTGTTACTGTTTGTGCACTGAAGTAAAAGTTTTTAAACTGCATATAGCAGCCGCTTCTGTGTCTTCCTCTACTCATCACATTTAATGAGCTAATTTATCTAATTTCAAAATCACAAGACAACCTAAACTGTCTGTTTTTCTACAAGTGAAAATCTGTTTTTGTTCTAACATTTAAAATGATAGAATATATCACTTTTTCTGATAAATATGTTTAGTTTTTATTATATATTAGTATAATAATGTTATGAATGAGATATATGCTGAGTTTATTATTAAGGAAAAAATTTCCAAAGTTATATGCTTGTTGAACTTTGAATGGCACAAAACAGAGCATCAAGATGGCTATACAGGCATGCTATTCCTACTTGGAAAAAAGGTCATTATCCCCTGAAACTGCTCGATATTTTCTATTACATTTCTCAGAAAACATGTTGTAATATTCAGACTGCATTTAGCTGGTAATGTGGATATGGACATAATTCTTTTGTCTATGTAATAAATGTCACTGTATATGAGTCCATATGGGGTGGGAGTAAGAATAAATCCAGCAGCAAACATGTGAAATGAAATGTTTTGACTTCTGGGGTAATAAAGGCTTAATAGAGGTATATTCCTGACATGTAATGCATTCATTACCCTGAATAGATGTCATACACAAATATAGGATGGGTGGCAAGAGGAGAAGGTTGTCTGTGTACATGAGGCAATTGCTGCATTGCCCCAAGATGCCCAGATTCATCAGGTAGACAGGAGGAAAAAAACAGGAGCTGACCCTTAGATATGCCTGGATAGGTGCTTATTTATTAAGTAATAAAAACTGTTTTCCTCGAGATAAGTGAGGAAAGGTGAATGCTGTAGTAATTATTAGCTTATTTAGTGCTTACAACAAGTTCTGAACAGGTGCTGAGTTCAAAGAAACATATTTTAGTGCTAAAACTAAAAAAACTGACTAGTTCTAAAGGAAAATTTGAAGAACAGATTTTATGGCGCCAGGAATAGTTTAATCCTAACTAAGCAGCGATGCATAAAGTGTCACTCCGCAAGAAGTACAAATATGACTCTGTCATTGTCCATGTCGGTGTGAATGACCTGAGACGTATCTCCCTGGACTACATGAAGAAGAGACATAGAGGAGCTCTCCGATCTTGTAGCCCAGGCAGGTATGACCCAAGCCCTGAGTAGCATCCTGCCATTACCCAGAATGGTACCACAGTAAATGGTCAAAATGATTGGCTTCAACAATTGGCTAAGCTTCTGCTGTCATTCTAAGGGGATCCAGTATCTGTCTGCCTGGGATGACATGATTGACAGACCATGATGCTTTGCCAGAGATGGCCTGCACCTGTCACCCTTGGGATTCCAGATACTTGCTAAGGCTCTTGCCACCCCTATAGTACCTTTTTTAGGCATGATTCAAATGACAAATTCACCACTGTAACAAGTATAAGCAGGTAAACTCTGAGGGTAATGCTACTTAATGCTAGAAGTCTAAACCTCAAAATGCACTCACTCGAGACACTCCTTAAAATGGAGAACATCTACATCTGTGCAGTGACAGAGACCTGGTTCAAGGCTCCAGAGAGCACCCCTGCATTACCAGGCTATAATTCATAGCACACCTTTCGGCCACCTAACCTGGACTGAAACACTAAAGGCGGAGGCGTGTCCATATTTATAAAGGATACCCACACCTCCAGGCTAGTTGCTCAGCATAATGCATCCAAGATTATCCAAGTGCAACTAACTCTGGGAAAGACCGTAATCCAAACTGTAGCTTTCTACAAATCCCCCACCATGTCCCAGGATTCCCACTTCTCATTTTTAGATACACTGGAAAATATTAGGGTACAATCCAACACCCTAATAATGGGTGATTTCACCTACCCCACCATTAACTGGGAAAGCTACTCATGTACCAACTCTTTTGCTCAACGTTTCCTAGATTTCATAAATTCCAATGCCTTGGATCAACTTATCCACATGGCGGCAATATCCCAGACCTGGTCATTACCAACATGGGTGACCAGTGTTCCATACCTGACGATCAATTCCTCATTGGTCAGATCCGACCACAAGGTAATCACCCTAGACATCCACATCCCGTCCCCACCCTCCCATTAGGGAAACTACCATAAAAAATGTCTCCAAAGCCAACTTCAAGCTTCTTAAGACAGAACTGGCAAACTTCACGACACCCATGCAGACGGACAATAGAGGTATGACTGCTGAATCCTACACAATTGCACTTTATAAGCACTTACACGAGTGCATGGATCATGCTATCCTTAACAGAACTAAGACGCTATCCTCCAAAAAAATGAAGCCAATCTGGTGGTCCTCTGCCATAAACAAACTCTACAACAGAAGAAAGAAACTGTTGCAAAAAAAAAAAGAGTAAAATCCAATGATTGGAGGAACTCCCTGGTCAGGCTCAGTAAGAAGCTGAGATTCCTTATAAAATCCTCCAAAGCTGGCTACGAAAAGAAAACTGACACTAATTAAAGACAGACACAAAGCATTCCATAGCTATGTCAGGAATCTCAATGGCAACACTCAGATCTGCTCTGAGTTACAGCACAATGGCACTAAATATACAGACCCAACTGATATTGCCAACACTTAACAACACATTCACAAGAGCAGCAAAGCAGCAAAATTGAATACGACAGTCCAGTCCAAGAAAAGTAGATTTATTACATTCCAGGACCTCAGCATTTACTGCCTTCAATGGAATAAATTACCATGCTTGATTCACACTATATATACAGTCAAACTCATCTGTTAAACAATTAATTACATCATCACTTAATTAAATAAGAACTTTCCAATTACAATAAGCATTCATGCCATCAGGGTTTAAAGTTCCAAATTTTAAAATAAACAGGGCTTCTTTATATAGAAGCCTCTCTTTTACATCCAAATAATCATATTTATCAATTTTATCTAAAATAGTGCCCTGCAACCCATTTGGGTTACTCTTATGACATTTTAAAAAATGTTGTGCTACTGGGCTTTCAAGCTTGCAGTTTTTTCTATATGTCACATGTTCCTGCAAGCGAAGCTTGAAAGCCCTTTTACTTTCCCATATATAAAACTTGTCGCATGGACACTTTAATGCATTGAAAGCCCTTTTGCTTTCCCCTATATAAAACTTGTTGCATAGGCACTTTAATGCATTGAAAGCCCTTTTGCTTTCCCCTATATAAAACTTGTTGCACGGACACTTTAATGCATAGACAATACATTCAGTAGTACAGCAAACATTCAATGATACATTAAATTTCTTCCCATTAATATATTGAAAACTTTGTGTAACATATTGACAAGAAATACATTTTCCACATGGAACAGTCCCTAAAACCTGCAGGTTATCTGATACCCTAGAACATGGGGTTTGGAACTTACTGTGTACTAATATGTCCTTAATACTACATCCTTTTCTAAAAGAGAGTAAAGGTTTGGTACACAACTCAGCAAATTCCTTAAATTTGAGCAAGTAGCCCAATTTTCTTTTATGATAGGAACTATTTTATCACTCAATAGATCATAAGTAGTAACCATATACATGTTATTTTCTCCTTCAACCTGATTATTTTCTTGTATATTCACTCGTCTATTGCTGTACATCTTGTTTGTCCTCCTCACTTTGCTCAAAGCCTCACTTACAATTTTTTGTTCATAACCCCTCTGAATAAACATATTTAAGGTTTTATTATATTCAACTTCTAAATCTTCTTTATTGTTACAAAGTCTTTTCATTCTTATAAACTCACTATAGGGTAATGATCTTAACAAATGAGGGGGGTGAAAGCTTGAACCATAAAGAAAGTTAGTACCTTCAAATTTCCTATGCACAGAAGTACAAATACTTTGACCAACAAGCCCTTTTAAATTCAAGTCTAAAAAACGTCTTGCTCACCACAGGCTGAGATATCAAATGTCAACCCAAACCTATTGGTATTAAGTTTATTTACAAATGTGTTGACTTGATTTATACCCCCTGTACATAAAAAAATAAAATTGCCTATGTATCTATAATAATAAGAAACATTATTAGTAAAAAATTCATCCTTATATAGATATTCATTTTCCAATAACCGCATCATAATGTTAGCATACATGGGTGTATATGGAGCACCCATAGCTGTACCCTGTAGCTGATGATATAAGGTGCCATTAAATTCAAAAAAGTTGTGCTATAAACAAAAATCTATAAGTTCAATAATATACATTGATACTAGACTGCAGTCTATTGCACATTTTAATGCCTCCAAGCCATACTCATGTTTAATGCTTGTATATAAGCTATTGACGTCAATCACTAACCAGTACATACTTTGCTCCCAATGGATATTTTTTATTTTTCTCAAAAAATCAAAGGTGTCTTGTACATATGAAGCCTGTTTCTTCACTATATTCAACATATAATTATGAAGAAAAATTCCTATTTTGTTCAAAGAATAGTTACAAGCTGACACTATGGGTCTTCCTGGGGTGTCAGTCAAATATTTATGTATCTTAGGCAAACAATAAAATGTTCCCATAGCACAAGGTTTGGTATCAAATTTCTTCTCAACATAATTTTTCGAAAAATAGCCTAGTCTGTTCCCTTTCATTGATAGGTCTTTATACTGCATAATAGCCTGTTGGTACTGTTCAACATTTATTACCCTATACACATTGGTATCATGAAGATGTTGGTAACACATTTTTAAATAATGTTTATAATGCAACAAAACCAATTTATTCCACTGGTTTAAAAATAATTTCCTTCTTGTTACTCAAGTTGCATAAAGCATCCCACTCATTTTTTGTCAAGTTATATTTAACTCTGATTTTATATTTTCCAAACTCAGCGGCAAGATTCTCAATTGCATAATTTACCATCACTGAGAACTGTTGGACACCTTCATGTTTAAATAGTGGTATATACTGAGACTTATAGGGAACAGAATCTGTATTTAATTGACAATAAGCATTCAAAACACCCCCATCTTCAGAATCTGAGCAACAAGTATAAAAACTCATGTCTGAATCATCTGTATTGTCAGAAAGATATTGCTCATCATTTCCTTTATACACATTATTGTGAAAAAAAATCCATATGTGTAATTTTTCTCACTAGGCAAAATACATCTTTCTTAATCATATATAATTGCAGAATAACCGTTGGAACAAACTTAAGACCCAAATTTAGTACAGCCACTTCACAATCATTTAGGGCAAAGCCCAACAAGTTTACAACATAGGCAGAATCATTAACAACACTAGTTTCTTTTAAACTTCTTATACCTTGACTGTTGTTGCTGAGGGTATGGATAGTGCATCCACTGTTGTCCATAATCCTCGCGTTGTGATTCAAAGGAGCCCCTGCCCAGTTTTTTATTATTCTGGTTTTACCTGGCACCACGAAAATTGCTGCCGGTAAACCTGGATAGTCGTTGGTATCGCTATCCCAGTCGGTAGATTCTTCCGTAAAGTCGGAAGAAGCACCAGCTTTGGCTGCCATATTCTCTGAGTTCTTTGAGCCTTGGAAACGAATGCCCTTATGACGTAGCTTTTGATTCGTTCTCCACAAGAAGGCAGAACCTTTCTTGTAACCCCCCCCCCCAAGTCTCTTAAGAGTTTTTTTCTTTTTAGCAGCCAAAATCTGATGTTCCGATTCAGTCAATGTAACAGTAATATCACCCAAAAAATGGTCAGTGATATCACCCAAAAAATGCTCAAGTTTATTATTAGCTGCATTATTAGTCAGTTCTTCACAGATATTAGAAATTTCTTCTTTAAGTCGACATTGTTTTAACAAATCCCTCTCCACCAAGATAGTAATCCATTCTGTAGAGCATTTTTGGGCTGCCAAAACCCACCTTTTTTAAAACTTCAGATCCTCTTCATCATCAGTGTTAAAGGGAGTGATCGGGCTTTTAAAAGCCCTTAAGCCATGAGGTGTGACTTCCAACTCCAAATAACATTTTAAGCTGAGAATGTTCAAATGAACTGATAATTCCTTATGTAACAACTTACCTAGTTTGTCATACTTCTGTTGATAAAGTACCAACCATACCTTGGCCAACAGACGAGAAAGGGTTGTTACTTCGCCTTTTATTCTCCATACCAAGGTATTTCTCCCAGGGCTTTACACCTTCCGTATCACCAGACGACATCCCTCTATGGCTGGTTAGCTCATTTAAATGAACAGTGTATTGTTCAATACTCCATTGTGAATATTCCCCTTGTTCTTGCCTAAAAATTCTAGGCAAGTCTATAAGCGAGTCACTGGACATGAACAAAACCCGAAGAAAACACTTAACAACACATTCACAAGAGCAGCAAAGCAGCAAAATTGAATACGACAGTCCAGTCCAAGAAAAGTAGATTTATTACATTCTAGGACCTCAGCATTCACTGCCTTCAATGGAATAAATTACCATGCTTGATTCACACTATTTATACAGTCAAACTCATCTATTAAACAATTAATTACATCATCACTTAATTAAATAAGAACTTTCCAATTACAATAAGCCAACATCCTGGCAGATAGGTTCAGTGCTAACTTTACCCCCCTCTCACCCCCTAAAGGGCCCATATCTATACCGGAAGAATGCAAAGTTCCTGTAATCACGGCTGCACAGGTAAAAATCACACTCTCCAAAGCCAAGAACACAGCATCCATGGGACCTGACAACATCCCAGGCTACAGAGCGAACTGGCATGCCACCTAAGTACCATGTTCAGTCATAGCCTCACCTCAGGTTTTGTGCCCACTGAATGGAACACAGTAACAGTTATCCCACTCCACAAAGGGGGAGCCACCACAGACCCCAGGAACTACTGTCCCATTAGCCTGACGAGCCTGGTCTGCAAAGCCATGGAACATATCATCATGGAACTTATAAACAATGACATTGGTAATCTCCAGACTCTGGACCCCACTCAGTTCGGGTTTGTAAAAGGCAGATCATGTCTCCTAAACCTGATAGACTTCTTTGAAGCAGTCACCAAAGCTGTAGACAAGGGTAAAGTGGTTCACACTGCCTACCTAGATCTTGCCAAGGCTTTTGACACCATCTCCCACTCTGGAATTATAGATAAACTCACTAAACTAGGTATAAATCCCTATGTCATAAGATGGGTTGCCAACTGGCTCACTGACAGAACCCACACTGTGAAAGTAGCAGACTCCAAATCCGACTTCAGACCAGTGAAAAGTGGAGTACCACAGGGTTCAATCCTGGGTCCTCTCCTGTTTGGTATCTACTTCTCTGAAGTACAGGCTAACACAGATGATCTTTGGCTAACAAAGTTCGCAGATGACTGCAAACTAGGAGCCATAATCGAAACTCCTAATGATGTGGGCATCCTACAAAAGGGCCTCACTGAGACAGATGCCTGGTGTCAAACCCATGGCCTCAAGCTCAATGCCAAAAATGTGCATTGTCATCCCCTTTGGTAAAAATTCTGTACCCATGAACTACCACATAGGTGGTAGCAAACTTAACACTGAAAGTGTGATAAGAAACCTTGGGACACAGGTGGACAGTAGTTTCTCCTTTGATAATCACAGCACCACAGTATTCAGGAAATCCTTCTACGTGGCCCACCTCATCACAAAAGGTTTCTCATCCAGGAAAAAAGAGGTCATTGTTCCCCTCTAGTCATCACTCATTAGACCCATTATAGAGTACAATGCCCCTTTTGGTATGTACCTTACAAGACATCTACAACAACTGGAAAGACCACAGAAATACCTCGCAAAGAGGTTTACTGGCCTCAAACAGATGCCCTATGCAGAACGTCTCAAAAATCTCCAGCTTTACTCCGTCACATATCGCCTACTCAGAGGCGATCTCTGCTAACATAAAAAGCTATGTCAAACCCAGAGCTGTTGGACATGCTCCACTTAATGAAATCCCAATCCATCTGAGCTACACGCTCTAGGGACCTAAACCTTGTCACCACAATAAACAGAACATACTGGAGGGATAGATTCCTTTCCCAGAGTCTTCCCATACTCTGGAACAAACTACCTATCTATATCAAACAAAGCTCCTCATTAGCACTCTTCATGAAAAATCTTGATGATTGAATGGGAAATAGGAAGTTCACCCCAGGGATCACTTCTGTGGTTCTGCTTGACAGTGATACAGGAAAACAATTTTCTTGCATAGCTAAAGCCAGGGTACCTTTTTGGCTGGGCTTGTATAGACCCTAGGGCCAATAGCCTAGTACCTACCTAAGAACCTATAGAAACCTTGAATAGAAACTGGGAAGAATGCACCATGTCAGTCCATCACTGACAAATGCCTGAAAACAATGCATTTAATAGTTATCCATTAAAAAAATATCAGTTCTGTGTTTACAGTTCTTAGAAAAAATAAGAAATTAGTTTTTGGCTATCATGCACAGAATGCACCAAAGACTTTCATTCTAGGCTTACTAATTAAAAAATTAAAAATCCATCTCTGCGCTAACATTGGCTACACCACATTGCCATTTTCAATTAAATGAGTTTTGATGTTGATATCATTTTGTTGACAATAAGTGTCTATATTCATTAGAAATATAAATTATTTGTACTTTTGAATGAATAAAAATTAATTACATATCTGTTTTGCTACTTAATGCATTATTTGCAATAAAGAGAAGCCATATAGCCACCCTAATGGAAACCAAGTACAATTCAAAATGCTAAGCTGTTACTGTAAAATTTCTATGAATCCAATATTTTGGTAGTTTCTATAAAAGGCCAGCTGTCTGTCAGTCTTCTATTTACAAGTATTAATAATAATAATAATAATAATAATAATAATAATAATAATAATAATAATAAACTTTCATGGCAATAACTTTGTTTCTGCTTGTTAAAAATGCACCCAAACTGAAACTGGAAGTAAGTTACTGCCATTGTCAGTTCATGCAGTTGTGATAATAGTATCCTTCCAGTGACAAAAATGTTTATTTTCTTTCTAAGTTTCATATAATGACAGCTCAATGATGTTAAAGTCTGGAAATGACCTGCATGCCACACTCTGAAAAGATGTCCCACAGGGTTCATGAATGGTTATGTGGACTTTGGGCGAAGCCTGCACAATGTTTATGTGTTAGCTTGATGAGCAGTGGTGCTAATCACATATGTATAATGCGCAACATACTTACACCAATACAAGCATGTTTTTGTGGCCAGCAATATTGTTGGGGGACACAAAAGCATGCTGAGTAGCATGAGCACACAATAAACAAACAAGCTTGCCTTTGGGCAAACCTGTCAATCGTGCTTGTATGGACAGCATGAAGAGCTATATAAGGCAAATAATGCAAGTATCAGGCAGGGAAAGTGTACTGAGTACAATGAACACATTAATGAAAGGGGGAGGGTAAGTGGCAAGGGTAATTAAAATAGATGGATTACCAAGTATGAAATTATACTGAGGGCACTGTGCACAGAAATCAAGGAGATGTGTACAGAAATATGGAAGAGGGCAGGGTAAATGCTCAATTTGTAATAAGATAATTGATTTAAATGTGGTTATGTCACAAAGATAATTTTGTCATAATAAAATTTGTCAAAATGTATGTCATCATAATTAATGGTGGTCACATTTCCTGAGACAATACAAGTAAATAAAAGCAGACATGATATTATAGGATGTGACAGTTACACAAATTAACATTGTAACAGAGGGGATTACATGAGATATGGATGTCATTAGCATGCTGAGTTGAGATGACAGCAAGGACAGTATATACATTATGGGATATTTGCATAGTGTGCATTTGGTCAGTCTAACATTTTAGAAATTACAACTGGCTCAGCAGCCACAATCTCTTTTGTACGAATCTAACCCATTTCATCAATGTTACCACTGAGCTGTGTGTTACCCGCATGTGCCACAGAAATAGGCATAACACATGTAGGATGAGGATCACCCTTGATGAGAATTATGCACTTTAATATTCCAGTGATTATGCATCTGTATGTAGGTCTGTGTGTGCGGTGTTGCAAATGTGAGAGCAGAGTGTGACATATATAATACCTTTGTGTAAGGCCTGCTGTCAGACACAGTTATTGTGCAGACAGATAAGAACAAATCAAACACAACTCAATGGTGTGATGTATTCAACAATGCTGTGTATTGTTAGCATCTGCCACAAGAGGTGAAATGGATATTGTTACAAACAACTAAAATTAAAGTGTGAATTAAGAATACATCCCTGATAATGAATGTCATATCAGCATGTCAGACTGATGGCAATTGATTTGAGTATGCTCATGTGTACACAATTGTGATCATTCCTATATCAATGTTCATTGGTTTCTCTGTATGTTTGTACATATACCACCCAAGAACTGGAGCACACACATATATACCACAGGACACAATACATGTACCACAGCAGCCCTCTGTCTATGACATTGGCAGAACAATTGTATATCGCCATGAAATCCAAAGCTACGTTCAGATGTACTCGTGCAACATATCAAGGGATAAGACTAATGGGATGCAATGGTTATTGTGTGACATCAGTACATTCACACAAAATGATTCTCTATGTCAAGTTGTACTACTCCTCCAACAAACAATATGGCTATTAATCACATGCACCAGGGTTGAACTGTTATCATAGCTGTTGAACTCCACCTATGTGAAGCTATTCAATCAGCTGTACTTTATTTGCCCTTAATTGTTATCTGATAAAATTGATGGGGGAGGCCTCTGCTTCTCTATACATATGCAGTACAATTGGGAAATGTCATTCCTGCAGAACAGTTAAGGAAACAAATGATTACAGTCATTCAGTGCTGGTTTGGAACACTTGTTAAGTGCTGAGAAAATCAACACCATAGTGGGATCAATGAATGCACCAATTGTCATATGTATGGCTATGTAAAAGCATTACATTGTGTGGAAACAACGAATATGTGTCCTTGTAATTACTTAGAAATAATCTTGCTGCATGTCAGACAACATTGCCCAATGCTAGGTATACCAAAACACACATGTGGCCCCCTACTGTTGTCATTGTGATGGTAGAATAGCAATTATGTACAATGTGGATATACTCCTATATTAGAACACATGCTTTACTTAGGCAACAATATACATTACATTGTCTCATGTCCTAAGTCCTGAGGAGGCATCTCACTACAACTGGTATGGAAGAACAATCCATTCAAATGACGGTATCAGTCTTCAATACAGCCTTTCAGAAAGATATTTTGTGAAAAGCCATACATCTACACATGAAGATAGCACATGGGAGTGACAACACTGTTAACAACACATGTACTGACTGTAAGCAGTGATGTCAGAATTTGAACCATATACCTAACATCACAAGGTAATGAAGGTTTGCTGAAACACAAGTGCAACTTGATATTTATTGTACAACCGTGACACTGCACATTTCAGTGGATGACATCACCATTGTGTATTACCTTGATGTTTCTGCTAAAAACTGGCTGCACAGCACAAGCACACTATATAGATATTCATTAAATATGCATTTGAAAATTGTTCTGCACAGTAAGAGGAAGAAACACACCCATTCACAGAAGACAACCATTCTTGTATTTCTACTCCCTACTGATCTAGTGACACAATTTAAACAAAAAATGTATTATGCACATGTACCACAGAAGTCTGACTGCATGTGAACCACTCAGCTTTATTGAAAGGATGATATCAGCTGTGTCATGCAAAGAAAATGTATGTGAAAAAAATGACTTCTATAGCCATGTGTGATTCTCAGTTTTGTTAATACTAAGGGGTATAAGACACCCCTGCATCTATTCACATTCATACATAGTCAGGAGAGTCTTACCACTGTATTTAAACTTCCTACTTATCTTCTGACACAATTTACATGTAAGTGTATTATATCCCTGCTCCACAGGAGAGGTCTGACTTTAGTAGTGTGAAAGCGCATTATTGAAATGTTGGCCTAATCAGTGTGTTGCAGACAGTATGTTTGTGGGCAGAGTGAAAAGGGGAAATCACATTCATCTGACCATGTAAATGTTCCTCACAAGTGGAAGTCAAATGAGTACAACTGTTGAATTAATCCTCCAGTGATGCTGTCAACCCAGAATCACACACAAAGTGATTGTTGTAAGATTAGACCCCCCCCCTACCTATCTAGAGGACACAGCACTTAACACAAGTGCAACTGCAAAACTCTGACTTCTAATCTGTGTTTATTTTATACAATATGACATCAGTGCTGTGATGCAAAGAAGATGATGTTGGGAGAAGGGTCAGACACCGATGTGGATTCACCCTGCACTGGAAAAGTTCTTCCAGAATTCTATTTTATTGAGGCCAACAGTATGTAAAGTGATCTTGACATGACTCTATACACAAACCACATACACACATACAAGCTGACTGCTGTGAGATTAAAGCCCCCTACTTACCTAGTTACACAATCTAGAGGGTGTAGTATTTAATGCAAGCACCACCAAAGATATCTGACTTCTATAGTGTGAGAATGTGCTTTATAGAGGATGACATCAGTGTTGTGTTGCAGAGAATGTGATGTTGTTTTAACATTGATGTGGACTCACTCTGCAGTATAAAACTTTCTCCAGATTACTATTTCAGTAAGGCTACTAGTATGTAATGTCATATTTACACAACTGTATACATGGCACACATTGATTGCTGTAAGACTGGAATTCCTTACTTACCTACTCACACAAGCTACATGACAGCATACTTAAAACAAGCACCAACACAGTAGTCTGACTTCTACTGTGTGAGAGTATACTTTATAGAGAATGACATCAGGGCTGTATTGAAGAGAAGATGATGTTTGAAAAATGGTCTGACATTGATGTGGACTCACCTGTAGTATAAATTTTTCTCCAGAGTACTGTTTCAGTAAGGTCAGCTGTATAAACAAGACACATACTTGCACAAGTTGACTCCTGTGAGATTCATACCACCTGCCTATTTAGTTACACACTCTAGAGGGCACAGTACTTAGTGCAAGCACCACCAAAGAAGTGAGAGTGACAGTGCAGTGTAGATAGGATTAGTTTGTTATATAAAATATTGTAATGTTGAAGTTTTTTGTGGAAATCCATACTTGTTGATATGAAGGAGTAAGTGCAATCTTATGATTAGCAATCTATACATACTGCTAACTTAGGTCAGCTATGCTTTTAGTAATGTATATTGCAGAAATGAGACTGACATGTACCTGTGTTGTGCACATGACACACACACACACACACACACACACACACACACACACACACACACACACACACGTGAAAATAAATGCAAATTGCAATTAGCAATGGTATCTGATTATGCATGGACATTATGGACTGTCAGTACAAAACAGTTCTTAATGTTCCAGTGCAGTAGGGCTTAGTAATGATGAATTATGTGTGCCAATGCTCTATGTGGTTGTATATCATCTGCAAGTGTAAGTGCTGCAGTGTATACCTAAATGTCCAGAATGAAGTGGTCAGGCAAACACACAGTTCATTGCAATTCACTTGAGTACACTAAGAAATTTCAATACTTATTTTTGTTCAAAATCTCTTCCTAAAGCACAATGCTGAGAAATGTATTTGTGTAGATGTTGGCAAAGTATTAGCACATGTCTGATTAGACTTTGATGTGTTGAACTTGGACTGTGCAGTAGCAGTGTTCAGATGTGTTCAGGGGTGCTCCCTGCCAACCTTTGCGCAAATAAGGAGCAGGGAGAAAATGTGATTGTGGTTAAATGTAGAACATCTTACGTTAACATATTGCATATATACACTTTGCATGCTGGAGTCTACCTTGCACATGTTAGGGCCAAAGCTTAATTTGGGCTTGCCTCCCCTGTTTGTGCAATGGTAGGATGTGAGCAAACAGGGTTTACTGCTGAAGGAAAAAAGTGAAAACTTTAATTTGTTTAGCCTTCTGTAGCCCAAACAGGCTTAGCAGTGGCCATCAGCAGTCTGTACAGTACTGAGTGGAGAAAATCCAGCTGTCATCTAACTTTATCTGTGACACAAGGTGTAAGTTCAGTGAACAAAATGAAAAAGCCAGGCTCAAATCCAGTGTGCAGATCATTTTATAAAGGGTGTCAGAATATGATTATGATAATTCATTTTAATCATGACTGTAACACTACATATGAATGATTATCTTAAATATGTTGATGGCCAAATCGTACCAATAGTGCCTACTGAAATAAATTTTTACACCTAGTATATATCAGCCATGCTTCAAGGGAAATCTCAAGCTAATTGGATGTACATTTTGTTAAACATGACAAGGATGGTATGTATTTTGAAATAATTATTACTATTTAGCACATATCCTAACAATGTTTGTGAGCAGGATATCTTGTGAAGTATGGGAATTATGCTTCCTCACAGTAAGGACAATAGCCAAATGATATAAGATGATCATTTCATACATGAGCCTACTAAATATGTTACAGTATAATGTGATGAGATAGAACAAGTGTTGTGGGACACAGAGGTGGAGAGACACATAACAGTTTGTGTTATGGCACATTTATGAACACCTGTATGGTGTGTTTGCATTACTTGTTTCCTCATTCAGACTGTGTCCTGCTTTGTACCACTAAGTGCTTGATACAGGGATAGAGAAGGTACAGAACTGACAATAACCAATACATCCAAACTGAAGAAGGTATAGGACATTTGAAACGTGATGATGTTCTGGCACTAAACTGGCTTTGCCACTGTAACAAGCCTGGCTAACTCTCACCATGAACGTATATAATCTATTAATCACATTACTGTTATTTTTTTCCATTGACTGTTACCAGAGGTAAATCAAACTTGTGATATTATCTATTTCATGTCTGCTTATGTCATTTGTAAATATTTCATCTGTAATATGTCTTCTTTGTTATTACTTATCTGTCTACCTTGTTAATATGCCTTCTTTGTTATTCTTATCTGTCTACCTTGGAGCTTTTCTCCTCGGGCCTCCACTGAAAATGGACATTAATCCAGTTGGACTATCCCGGTCAACAAATGTAAAATAAATAAAAATAAATAAATGTTGACATGACAATGGTGTTTTGTTGATAACATATGTGGCACACACTTACACAAGTTATATTAATATGGACAGACATTACATTACCATATAACATATGTCAGGACTCAAACCTTTGGCAGTTGAAATAAAAGTTAACAGCTCATGCTGTACTAACTTTCAATCACACATTGTAAGAGACGCTTACAATGTGTTCAATAAAAGCATTAGGTAGGCAGCAATTACACATTATGTGGTATCCACCAGCATTACACATAAGGAAGAGTAAGTGAACAGCAGTTTAATATCAGAACTCTGGTTTACTATAGTGCTGTGGACATATTTGAGTTAAGCTAACAGTGGAAATGTGGTCAAAGGCAGAAACTCACCACATTTTCAATAACACTTGAAATACTATTTTGTATCACATACTGCACTTGCTTGTTGCCAGAACTCATGCAAATGCTGAGGACTACAATGGATAAAACAGAAGGTGGGGGGTAGACTGATACATAGCTAGAATATTCACAGAAAAGAGGCTTATAAAAACAGGCACTGAGAGTTTCACCTGATGCTGGATCTGAACCGTTGTCAAGATGAAAAATTAAATTCAGTGACTTAGTCATTATCTCAATACCCCACAAAGGAAATCTTACTTCACACTTCTCAGAATCACACTATTGAAGGGACAATGATAACCTATTCAGTCAGTGGAAGACGTAAGTATTAGTTTTCACCAATGTAATGACAATATGAAAATGCCGTAAGATGATATTATATCCATCAGCCTAATGGATAGCCAACAGTACAAAGGGCTGAGAGAGAAGGAATGAAGATAGAGAAAGATGGACAGACACATACCAAAGGTTGGTGTTATGGGTCATTAATGCACATGTTTATGGTGTATCCTCATTACTCATCTAACATGCTCTATATCATTTGTTTATGTCTCTGGAATTTAATAAAGGTTTTTTTTTTGTTAAATGAAAAAAATGAAACTGTAGGAGAGGCAAAATCTGATTAAGGCATGAGCAGAATAAGGATGGTTTACTAAGTCTTTCTTATGGGCATGGGTGTGTTTGCAAATGTTTTTTTTTAAACAGTATTCAAAATCTGATCATTAAAGGTCACAGATGGATAAAAATTAAGATGTGTGTTATAAAGCATATCATAGTTATAACATGACACTAAGAAATAATGGGACATACATCAAGAATTGAACCCTTGATGCTATGGCCAAAAATCAATCTTCAGGAAGTTGTGCTTTATTACATCCAGTAGTCAAAGAGCTGTTAGAGTAACTGTTGCCAAGTATTGCCTTTATTCTGCCTTTACTCTGTATTCTGATAATGCAGCATGTTTATGCACCTTTGTGTGAGGACAATTGGAGTAGTGTGGTTGATGGCAACAACTATTGCCATAGGACATGCACAGTCATTCACCATCACTTGGCACTGGTGTGCGGTATCAAACTCTGCACAAATGCTGAGGACAAAAAGTGAAGGATTTCTTACAGCCCGTTTCTGGCCATGTGTGTTGTGTGTGAATCCATTTTGACCAGATTAAACATGTAAAAAATGGGTTTATAGGAAAGTGGTGAAATGGGGAGGGGGGCAAGCAGAGGGAAAAGACACAAGGGAATAAATACAGGAACTTGTTGGAAGGTAGTGGGAGAGAACCATAACTATCCAGTTCTTCACAACATAAATGTTGAATTGCAGAAAGAATTTGATAATTTGGACTGTCTCCACATCAAGGGTAGGTGAGAACAATGGAATTTTGTACCAAATCAAGTGTGTCAAGAAGACACATAGGTGAAGTGTAGAGCTATATATGGGGCATTATTTATTTTATTTTATTTTACATTTGTTGACCGGGCTAGTCTAGCTGGAGATATTTCCTTTTTCAGCAGAGGCCCGGGGAGAAAAGCTCCACACAGAATACAATAAAGAAAAACATCATAGTGTTTGTAAGAAAGTTCGTAAAAGACAAAGAAAAAAAAAGTATAACTCTACAGCTTCCTATTATTACTAAATGAGTTAGTTACCAGTTCACACAGTTACAGTCCAAAGAACCTTATACAAACATAAAATACTTTGTATGATAAAGATACTAAATGATACTATATAAAATAATTGCTACCACACACAGTCATAGTTGAAAAACTTTGAATAAAGATAAAAATACTTTGTAAGATAAAGATACAGGGTAGGAAGAGAGCGAGAAGAGAGCTGAGAATAAGGGAAGTTAGAAGGGATAAGTTATGGAAAGGAGAGCAAGTAAGACAGTCAACAAGCAAAGAAGTAATTTGGAAGACAAGTGGGAGTAGAAGAAGAAAGCCAGGTGGAGGGTAGAGTCAGTGAGAAGTAGGAGGTAGTTCAAAGTAGGAAACTGAGACAAGAGACAGTGATAACAGTTCCAGGCTTGTTTCCCACTGTTCTCAAGCTTGATGTGGGTGTGCCTCTGATGTCCCCTACCTATCCCCAATCATCGTGTCCCCCAACCTTCTGTGTCCATCACCATCCATGTCTGTCTTGTGTGTCCTGTATGCCTGTCACTTCATTATTTTTTATGAGATAAGTATCCGTTTATTTATTTATTTTTAGTTTTGAAGATAGAGAAAGAAATGTTGAGGAAGAATATGAGGGTCAGATACTGTAGGTAGGGTAGGTGAAGAAGCAGGCACAGGCATACAGGACACACAAGACAGACATGGATGGTGATGGACACAGAAGGTTGGGGGACACGATGATTGGGGATAGGTAGGGGACATCAGAGGCACACCCACATCAAGCTTGAGAACAGTGGGAAACAAGCCTGGAACTGTCATCACTGTCTCTTGTCTCAGTTTCCTGTTTCAGTGCTAGACATGGCATTGTCCTGGCAATATGACAAAACACCTTTCCAACACAGTGAATTCAGGCATTGTTACCCATTTTCATGAAACCTTCCACCAGCCCTGATGATATAATTGCTTTAGTTATTTTTTGAATAATTAGGGGAAATTGTTTTGTATATAAATGATGTGTGTTATTTGTGTTTTTTATACTCTGGCAAAGCTTTTTAGCCAAAGTGCTAAGAGAGATTTTAGCTGAATCAAATACTACTGTTTAGAAAACTGCTTGGTGGATTCCTGGTTGTGTGTGATCTGTTGCTGCTTCATCTGATATTTGGTTCTACTGTGGTCTCTAACTGCTGAAATTTGATGGCCTATGAATCCTTTCTTTGATGGCCTGTGAATCCTTTAACCAATTACCTAGAAGTTTTTTTGTGAGAATAATATAGACCCAACACAGAAGTCCATGGAAAGCTTCATTCTTCCTTCCAAAGCTTCAATGAAAATTCTGCAACTGGTGAGAGTAATAATTTGGACCATATACTACCCCAGTTATTGCAGTAAATGGACCAAGAAAGAGGCAAGAGATGCAATAATATGTTTGTATCATCTGGACAACATTCAGCTGTGGCAGCTATGTCTCCTGAATTAAAGGTACATTTTGATCAATTAGATAAGTTGCTGTTCAAAGAAACATCTGTACATTTTAATTTACTAAGCCTGCGATATCTTGAATTAGAAATAATACCTAGGGGTTTGAGAGCCATCAAAAGCCCCTCTACACCTTTTGATCTTCATGATGAAAATGCTAAACCTTTTCAGGCTAGATGGGTGGCTGCAGCACATAAATGTAGTCTTGAATGGACTGCTGTTCTGATAGAAAGAGATCCCTTAAAAAGTCAGAAAGTTAAGGAAGAGATACAAAATATATACAGAGGTGTTAAATAAAGTAGTTCATGTTTAGAGGTTTTTCTTAATGACATGAATACTAAATTAACTGTGTCTGAAGGAGAAATTATTGAGAAAAAAATACAAACTTAGACAAGATAAGTGAGACTATCACCAGCAGAGGGCATTTACTTGGAAGATGCAGCAGAGAAAGTCACGCCATCATGTGACTTTTCAGTTTGGAGAAGAAAAGAGCCTAGTAATGGAGGATTGTCTGTTTCTACAGAGAACGCAGTTTCATCCTCAGATTTGGAATGAGGAATTGGTTTCTGAACAATATCCACCTTTACATCCTGTACAGAATCCATGGGAGTTGAATAATTTTCATTATGGACAATCACAGCCACAACGGAATAGAAAAAGGTACAGAAGGCATTCCAAACAGCAAAATGAGACTTTTAAAGAAAGTAATGCCTTTCCTTATTCAGAAAGAGGGAAATTGTAATAATTTGCGGGTTATGCATTGTAATAATTGTGATTATGTCAATTTGTCTGGTTGTGCTTTATCTGAAACTGAGTTGACTGTACTGAACCACAGTTTAAAGGTTGTACCTACAGTTCTTCGTAGACTACATGAGATAAAAAGTGAAAGTGTTTAATTTTGTTAAAAATTTTATTTGAGAAATGATTTTAAGTATGACATAAATCTAGGCACTGCTTTTTATGATGTGAACTGTGGTAGCAGTAATGACAGTTTTTATTCATGTTTATCTGATGATGGAATTAATGCTTATTTTCAAGTGGATACAAATGCTGTAGTCTATAAGAGTGACTATGCCTCTGTTTAATAATGACAACATTTCTCATTTTTCTACATTGTTTAATTATGATATTGAAGTGAAATTTAATGAATGTATGAGCAACTTGGGAAGTGTGCAATGTAATTTGACGAGAGGAGTGGAAATATTTGAATTCCCTAGGGGAAATGTACCCCCGGGATTCATGAAGCTGGGCGCAAGGAGGACATTAGCCTTGCGCCAACTGTGCAGCGTAGAGATGGTGCAGCAGCACCACATGCATATTAATGAAGGCATGCTGCCGTAACAGCCACGTGCATAGAAAACGTGTACGAGTGCAGGGGACATGTCCAAGTGCTGCATGGAGGCGTGAACATGTCGGCTGCATGCGTGTAACCTAAAATGCTGACTAGTACAGCCTGCCTCTAATAGTAATCACTCCTGTCAGTGTCCATGCATACTGAAATGTATGCAAAGCATACAAGACATCACGAACACCACAATAAGAAGTAAACACAAAGGCACGTAGCTGAATATTGAGTCCCCGTCCCTCGAACAAACTTATTTAAAACCCCATGCCCATATTCCATTGTAGTGTTGCTAGTTATATCAAGTGGAAGCGAAACGCATTGTGTTAGCACACCGCCAATTTCCATGCCTAGCCCAATGGTTTGGGTTACCACCTGTTCAACATTGTGAGGGACCGTCCCCCTCTAGGCAGGTGTGTCCATACCAAAACCATAATAAATGTGAAAAGTCCTGTGATAGTAGGACATAATTATGTCCCATATATTATATAATAGTCCCATACAGTATGTATGTCTGTATATAAAATACCTATATGTTACAAGAAACAGAATAAGCAAGTAAATAAAACAGAATAAGCAACTACACCTCTACAACAATAAAAGCTTATATGTAGGCATAAAACTAAAGTATTATCCTTTATAATGACTGTGGGTATGTGTTTGCCTGTAAACTCAGATGTGTGCCACGAAAATGTCCCATCCAGGTCATATGAAAAGGTGGCAACCCTACCAATGTTCATAGCATTCGCCCAATATCTGCCCATTCGCGGTCCAAGTCATTCTTGTCAGGATGGCCCATAGATGAAAGGGTATTACCCGGGTCTACCTACCAGGTCATGAAAAATAAGTATATGCTTGTGCCTATGTGTGTGAAGTACAACACGTTGACAATCTGAAATGTTAGTGTAGACCTCACAACTATATTGGTCCCAGAGATATGTAGTGTACGCAATGTGTTCTGTTGACTATGTCATGGGCCATCAACTAGATAAGGGAAGAATGTTGTCCGTGGAATATCGGGGTGGGGGTGACGGGTAATGTAATAATTCGACAATGGGAGATTGGGTTGGAGGCACAATAGGTGAACTGGAGGTCTACGAGGGAGCAGTGGGTGAATCAGGAAGATAACCAAAGAACAAATATACACATCCGCAATACAATCCCACAAACATGTGAACATTAAAATGTGCAATACACATGTACAGACACATTACCGGTACATTCCCACATAATGGTCTGGCCTGAACTGAGCCATCCAACCCCAACACACCTGGATACATAATTGAATACCCATCATCCCTTTCACAGTACACCCCCCCTTCCTGAACATCCACCAAAACCAGCCATACTCAGGCTGCTAGACAGGCGCGGCCATATCTGCACATAGTGACCCCTACCCATATCTAGTAGGCAGTCTCACCCTAGGCAGTCTCAGGATTGCAAACTATGTATCCCATGCATGTATAACCCTACCTTACAGACATAAAATAAAGAAGGTCATCGGTCCCCAATTTTTGGATATCCCTTATGGGATATGTATCTGTTCTAAACATTAGACTTGGTGTCACGACACGATGTCCAGTCCTGTATACATCTGGACACAAGTTGTATGAGCAGTAGTTGTCCACAAGACTGCTCAGCCTCCAGCCGGTCCTGCAGAACCTATGACCCGGGATTAAACACCTGACCGTGATGCACGTCTCCCCACGTGCATTATCAGGAATATATACCTTACACATTTGAATACTGGCAGTCAGATATAGGTTGCTTAAGGTGCTTTAAAGAAGATGTAAGTAGGGTTACCACCTGCCCCACCTTGCGAGGGATTAAACACCTGACCGTGATGCACGTCTCCCCACGTGCATTATCGGGAAAATATACCTTACACATATGCATAGTGGCAGTCGGATAAAGGGTGCTTAAGGCACTTTAAAGCAGACGTAAGTAGGGTTACCACCTTCCTCACATTGCGAGGGAAGTCCCTTTCTGGGCAGTTGCATCCAGAACAAATATAATACAATGGCAAATATCCTGTGATTGTAGGAAATATGTCCCATATTTCATGTAACAGTTGCATAAAACAGTTATTTATGTAAAATACTTAAAGTTACAAGAAGCAGATTAAGCAACTAAACCGCTACAAGTTAAGCTTTCATTTAGGCAAATAAGTAAAGTTCTAACCTTTGTACTGACTGTGGGTATGTGTCGGCCTGTAAAATCTGATGTATGCCCTGAAAATGCCCCGCTTTGGCCATATGAAAAGGTGGCAACCCGAAACGTAAGCGAGTATGCAAGTCTGTATGCATGATAGTAAGTGGCAGTGATTCAATGGTATGGGAAATGTAAATGAGCATGTAGGTGTATATGCATGTGTATGTACAGACCGATACATACACACACACACACACACACACACACACACACACACATATATATATATATATATATATATATATATATATATAGATAGATATATATATATATATATAAATATATGTAGATATGACGAATGAACATGGGCACAATATAGGAAATCCCCGTAATAGTTAGTGCTGTTATATATCAGGATGGCCATATGTGAGCACACCTCTGCATCCCCAACCACAGGTAGGACGCTAAAAGTGGAACGAATGATCTCCCCTTGCTAAGTCTGACTTTTAACTAGGTACATGGAAGTACCGGTCCCCAGTTGGACAAACCAAACCTGGAAGACCATATTAACACCCTGACAATCGAACACACGTATGTGCCAGAACTATAGGCTTTGGAGGTCTGAATATCCACGGAGTGAGTCAACATGCGGCATGAGTCCAGAGCAGTAGGGAATAGGGAATAGGGAATGGAGCATGTGTAGTAGTGCATTTTTCCCAACAGGTAAATGGATGCCTGCTGTGTAAATGAAGTAATGAGGCACGTGTTCGGGTAACTATGCACCATGGGTATACATATAAATGAGGCAGAACACCAATAGTGTAGTGGTTAGAGTATCTGCCTAACAGAAAGGCATTCACGGTTTAAGGTCGGCAATAGCACATATCATTTTCCTTGTGGAATGAATGTTGCTCTGCTGTAAAGCCAACATTTAAACATGTAAAGGTGAACATGTGTATCACATGGGACTATTAACCAGATCCTTTAAATCAAAGTGGTATTGTCATAATGTATAAGGCACAAATAAGCACAAATAAGCAGCAGTAAACATATGTAATGCACAGTAAGCATAGGCGAGTGCACCTGCGCAGGTGTAAGCAGCTCCCAGCATAGGAAATGTATGTTTGTATGTACAGATGTAACATATACACACACACACACACACACACACACATATATATATATATATATATATATATCTATATATACACATATTTTATATATATATATATATATATATATATATATATATATGTATATATATATATATATATATATATATATATATATATATGTGTGTACACACACACACACATATATGTGTGTATAGATATATATATATATATATATATATATATATATATATATATATATATATGTGTGTACACAGACACACACACACACACATATATGTGTGTATATATATATATATATATATATATATATATATATATATATATATATATATTAAGAATGGATGTTATAGCAGTAAAGCATACATAAGGGATGTGAAGGGAATCAAGAGCAATGTTGGTATTACAAAGTGCTTTCAGGGTATGTCATAAAAAGCTGCCCAGGAGTGAGCAGAGCACTGCTACTCACACCACAGGCAGGGTTTTACCAGTGGGAGTAACATCGTTGAAATGCTAGGTCTAATATACACACAGACGGAATGTAGTCCCATGCTGGGACCTCCAAAAATTGGAAAGCGCAAATGGCCGTATTCCATAACCCCAGGAAAGGCACGTATGTGCAAATATACATGGCTGGAGATCCTGTGAATACATGAGGTGGGACAGAATGTGTGTAGGGCCCCAAAAGCTCTGGAGAGGGAAATGTGTAAAGGTGTGTCATGGCTGCGATGACAAGTGGATAATGGATGTTACACTTGTAAATTTAACACGGGTAGGGTGGAAGAACTATGGGTATGCAATTATGGATCCAGGCATGCCAGGGTTGGATGAGCTGGTTCTAATGGACTGCTCTGTGGAGGTTAGCTAGGTCGTAATAGGTATATATGTATACTCACATGCAGACAACAATATATGTTAAAGTACAAATTCTGTAACACATGCATTCCATTTGTTGACAAAATAATAGGAATGTGCCCATACAAACATCGACAGTAGATGGAATAATAGGGTGTGCAGAAGAAGGACGGGTTGAATCACACTATCACATTCCAATTACCATCAGTAATCTGTACATGAACATATAGTGACATCTGTCTGCTGTATAATGTGCTACATACCGATTACAAGATAACTGAAGTGTGTTGGTGTTATAATGAATAAGGCACTAGTATGCCGGTGAAGCTTATAAACACCATTACACATGTGTAAGTGCATATGAGCGGGGAATGTATTGACACACTCCCCCGGATTCATGAAACTTGCACCAGGTGCAGGAGTAGCGTAGGCGGCATAATGACAAATATGTCCGCCGAGCGATTCAGGTATGAACCAGTCCCACATGCACTATCGGTGTACGCCAGAGCTATGCAGCCCTTGGCATAGGTATGCAAATCACCCCATGTGCAGTGTCACACCATGCTAATGAAGGCATACAGCGATTCATGAAGTGGTGCAGGCGTAGCTCAAGCCCATGGAAATGTAAACCAAAAAACACGGTTTACATTTTCCCAAACAGAACATCGGAGTTATGGAAGTGGACCACACGCATGTCTTACAAAGTTAACATATGCTAATGGACAAATACACAGCCAATGGTACAAGAAAAGATGCACAACACCTAAAAAACAACATTTAATGTCATGTCCACAATAACGCACAGTACAACCGCAGGGCATGTGTATGCAAACAGGAATACAAAGGAAATATATAAAAATGGCAGAAAATCGCAATGAAAGACAAATTCGGATTGCACCATAATATGCAATGGTAGGTATGGCACACCATAAGCAAGGCGCAAGGGTTGACAGGGGCCCGCGACAGTGTTCAGTGCTGTAACTATGAATTAGTAGTCAATGCCATGCAAATGAGGCAGGTAATACTGAATCACAAACATCCCGCCGGATTAAGGATGTACCTGACGGTGCAGCACTATAACACCGAGGAGTGTATCAAAGGTGATACATGACATCAGCAGAGGGGTGTGCCACCGTATCAGTAAGCACATTGGAGCAATGCAAATCTGGCCTGGCTGTTGCTAAGCAAAGCTGAAGGACAGATGTGGGGAGGAGGGTATAGAACCGTTTAGCTGAGAGCACACATGATGCCCGAAAGCGCATGTGTACGGGGATGAAATCGTGCCCGAAACCCGGTAAGCGGATGCACACGCCGTGAACAATAGCAAAACAGGAAGGTCAGGGGAAGAAAAGAAGGAAATGCCAAAGCAGGGTAATTGGCGTACTAATGAGCAATTAACACCAATCAACACACGGTGGCCAATCGACGGCAGTAGACAAACCTGCATGCAGAAACCTGCAAAATAGGATAGGGGATGCATAGGATTGCAAAGAAAGGTGTGGAGGACCTGGAATGCAAAGATAGGAGAACTGTCATAGCAGAGCAAAGAAACCCACAGTAGATCGGCAATAGCACACATTACGCAAGATAAGCCAGGTCTAGGAAAGTACAAATGAAAGCAGGCAGCTGGATGCATGCCAGCAAATGGTAGGTGTAACGTGCACAAATGTAAATGGAAGGGCAGGAGGTAATTCATGGCATCCAAATGTAATGCAACACCAAAGGCAGCACAATAGTGGTTACATAAATAAAACACAGAAGATACCCTGTAGCCATGATCGTACATACACAAGCTATGCCATCATCAGTGTTCACAGCAAAACAGTATAAAGTGTGAAAGCACCCAACACACACCTGTGTATTCCCGAACACCACACCATAGGTGTAAACAGACAGTGAACTTTTAAAATGTACATGTTGGGAGCTGCCATAGCTGTGATTCATCAGCATGTGTTGCAGACCAACGGTGTTGTGGAGGATGATGCCGACAACCACCGTAGGCCTCGGAGGAGAAGAAGAGTGTTCAGACCAAGGGTAACCTATCAGGGGCTACATGATCTGGAGATAGTAGAGCATTACAGGGTGGACAGGGACATCTTACAGCAAATAGTAGAGCTGTGCCGGCCACGCCTGAGAACCAGAAACAACAGAGGGGAACCCATCCCAGTGGACACAAAGGTATGTGTAAGCTTGCAAATACTAGCCACAGGTACCTTTCAAAGGCCAACTGGAGATATAATGGTAATCTCACAGGCATCTGCATCCAGGGTACTACACCAGTTCCTGGATGCCACATCCCCCGAACTCAGGAGGAGTTGGCCAGCAATATGCGTCACTTCCACCGTGTGGCAAACTACCCGGAGGTACTGGGTGCGATAGACTGCACGCACATACAGATTAAGTCACCACCTGGTGAGTATGGTAGGCACTACATAAACTGCAAGGGATTCCACTCCATCAACTGCCAGGTCATGTGCAATGCCCAGGGCATTATCATGGATGTGTGTGCTAGCAGCCCTGGAAGCTACCACAACTCCCATATCTGGCATGCCTCACAGCTGTATCAGGTATTTGTCAGGGGGTACATCCCACAAGGTTGCCTTGTGGGGGATGCTGGCTATGCACTGGAGCCATGGATGATGACCCCCATCAGAAATGCACACACACACCAATGCAAGAACGCCATAATGAGGCACACGCACAAACCAGAATCATCATAGAGCGTGTGTTCGAGATGCTGAAATCACGGTTCCAGTGCTTGGACACATCTGGTGGAGCCTTGCAGTACTCTCCAGGCACGTGTGCCTACATCTTCATAGTATGTGCCCTGCTACATAATATGATCCTGCGGAAACAGCTGCAGCAGGGTCATAATGGGGGAGGGCCTCACAGCCCACCGCAAGTGCCAAGGCCAACACAGGCACAGAGGGATCCAGACCATGGACACATTGTGCCAGCCTCAGTAGGCAGATGGAGGCGTGCCCAATATGCCATATGCCTTGGCAAAGAGTGAACGTATGGCACATACCTTAACAGTGTAGGCTCTCACGGACTGACACCCCTCCCGACCTGCACACAGTAACATGGATGGCACACAAACATGACTACCTGTAAATTGTGATGTATAGGTGGCCCACTGTGGAATCCTACATAGGCAGCCCTCAAACATTGTACATGCAACAGCCATGGGAACACGGAACTGTCAACACCTGAACAGTAGATACGCCCATCAGCATCTGTCGGTGCTGCGTGTATAGGTTCCCAGGTACATCGGTAGGTACACACACGATTGTCAGAGGCAAAACACCAAACGGGGCAAACAGTGACACCCGTTGCCACAACATCGAGTAAGCAACTGTTGCATACTGGAGCAGAGGCAATCGCAGGAGCACATGTGTGTAAGCACTGTCCTACACACAGTCATCACGGATTACCTGCCGTGTTACTGAGGGGCTCCACAAAATGTAATCATGGATGTAGTGTCAAGGCAGGGGATGTACCCATGACAGGCATTAGTCACCCCGGCATGCTGCATCCACGGTCGTATGAAGGTGTAGCAAATTATCGGGTGTGAGCAATAGGACAATAGTAAGGACATGTAGTCACCGCTGTCGGTGGTGCGGTCCACGTAGGTACCGTGTACAACTGTGGTTGTGAGTGATGTAGCCTGTGTATGTGTGTGTTGAGGGTGCCATGTGTGTTTCCGTGTGACTAAAGTGTGTGTGTGTGTGTGTGTGTGTGTGTGTGTGTGTGTGTGTGTGTGTGTGTGTGTGTCCACATAGTGTGTCTGTAGGTGGCAACTCGGAGGTAGATGATTACGGTAGGTGTGGGTATAGCTATCTGTAGGCATGCGGTAAACACCTGTCCCACATTGGGAAGGACAGTCCCCCCTGGGCAGGTGTGCCCCGACATGAAACATTAGAAAGGGCAACTGTCCATGAGTGTAGGACATTAGTATGTCCCACATAATATGCAATAGTTGCAGGAAATACTCATGCCTGTATGTAAGAAATGGAAATGTTGCATGCAAACCGATAAGTAGTGAAGGACCAAGAACAATAGGTATGTAATGAGGAGAAAAGTATGTGCTATCCTGTGTACTGACTGTGGCCATATGTCAGCCTGTAAACACCACTGTGTGACCCGCAAGTGTCCAACTTTGGCCATATGAAAAGGTGGCAAGCCATGTGACAGAGGGTCTGACACCAACACCACTGCAATGACTGCAAATATCTGGGACAGACATACACAGGATAGCGTTCATTTACAAATATCCCTGCACATATTGCCGTACATCCGGAGGTATGGAAGTATCAACTGCACCTGCATACCATATAGAAACCAATTAACAATGGCCCAAAGTAAATTCCCGTAACAGAAGTTTATTAAGTGACAGCACTGTAATTAGGGAAGGGGCCCACACACATATATATGGACTACGTAGAAATGCAAGCCCCACAAAACCGTATATGCTACGTACACCCGCCTACATCCCCCACACTGTAAACAATAGCAATATAGACCGCAACCACAGCCCAAACATCTAGTTAGTCAATTACATCTGCTGAACCATTGACATACCTTGTGAGAGACATTTAAAGGTGCCATGCAAAATTGTATCCGTCGTATAATGGAACAAACGGTGATGTTACAGGTGTTTGCAATAATCCTTTATCAGACGGGTGGGATGACAGGTACAGTCACAGGTAGAACCACATACAATCCATGGGGGACATGACCCCAAAATAGACTTGGCTCTACACAACGCAGTTGCAATTACACACAACAAAACACAATACAGGCCGTCTCCCCGAAGGCAGGGCAAATGGCCAATGCCCAGGTGGAGAATTCAATTATACACCACTGCTGTCACGTAATTGTCGAATGGAGTAGCTGCACAGCTGAAGTGCACATAATTAGTCACATTGGACCACCAATTGGCGGCAGTAAACCACATGTTGCAGGTATAGACGTATATAAGGATGACTTGCCAGATATGCAAACTGTATGCTCATACCATATAACAGTTCAAAGAGTGATACAAAAGAGCGAGATAGAGACGAAACACCAGAATGATATCAAGGTATGTATAACACTAACTGTATGTATAGAATGTTCAGTATTACGTAATGTCAGTATATGCATAGCCTGGTTTGCAGTAATTAAAAGTGCCCACCATGCATAAAGTGGGAATGGTATTTATGTAGTGATGTCTCACTGATCGTACTAATGCTTGTAGAAGATGTGCGTCCAGCAGTGGGCCACACGGTAAACAGTACAGACACCACAAGGGATGCAACATGATGGCGTTAAACAGAACAATGTCATAAGACCCGCCGTCAGTGGCAGGGTATGTCCAATAAGTACGTGCCATAGCAGGGGATAGTATATGTAGATATATTGTAACAGTACACATGTGTATGGGCATATAATGTCAATGACATGTCTAAGGTGGACCCTCTGTGCAAGTAATGGTTGAATTATGGGATATCATGTAAAACATGTGTAATATATAGTACAGTAGATTGATACGTCAGATATGTTACACAGGAGAACAGGCATATGATGCATAACAAAGGTATCATATAGTGATGTGAGTAGTATGTAACTAAGATGTGTATAAACAGTTATGATTTAATAACTATGTACTCCACTCTGTGCATTTGCAAAGGACGCAAACATTACTCCCATACTAGAATAGCAGAAGAGATGTGACAGACAAACATGAACATGATTGGCATGTACAATAACAGTATACATATGGCCCATAGTCACGGGACATTGTAATAGCATGACAGCCAATCTAACTGGAAGGGCTATACCAGTAACCATGCACAAAGGACATGTAATAGCTGCACAGATTCATAGTGGGGTACTATGCAGTCTGGCAAGTCAATATGTAACAACAACTGCAGTGTGCACACCAGTGGCACCTCTCCAGGGTAGTGTCCTGTGAACAGAAGAGCCCTGTGTAACCTGCATCACTGCACAGTACAGCCACTGAAGTGATCCCTGGCATACATGTGCCCACCATCCAGCAAGCGAGGTATCACATGAACACTGCTACTGACTGTCCATGCGTGATGTACATAGGAATCATGTCCCAAAGCATGGTGAGTGTCTGGTCTGGGAATGCAACCCCCAAGCACATGCCACACAGTGTCACATGTGTGCACATATCCATGAGCATCATGGTCATAGTGGCTATTGTGTATGTCGTGTATGCGGAGTATATCCATAAACATATCTGCAGACATGGGCCCTGTCTTTGCAGCAGACATCACCCCTGAGTATGTAGTCTGCAAATGTGTACAGACGTGGTGTCTGTACATAAACCGCATACATTAACAGTTGTAGCTCAATAAACATCATGGCATTTTAATGTTGGGTTATGTAAAACTGTTGTGTAAGGTACACCCTACATGGGGTGTTGTACCCATGGATGTGTGCATACGTCCGGTGTTCAGAGGTACAATGGGTGCCTATGTACCAGCTACACACCCAGTACAGACATGTGTGAACACGTAGAAGGATATCCATGCCACAGTGGCAATGTGGTAATCACAGGAGTGTGTGCGACATACATGTGTCTTACAAACATGTAGGGGACTAACACCTATGTGATAACCAGTGGGAGGATGGTGTACTGCAAAGGTGATGTTCACACCAAGTGTCATGCAGGTAGAGGCCATGATGTTCATATCGGTATCTGTCACAGTGACACCCGTATGGATGGGGTCTGTATCAGCTGGTGGAGCAACAATGGTGCTGGGTATGCAGTGGTCTGTAAAGCTAGGCAGGGAAGTCCCCTCAGTGGTAGCCTGTACCTCAGGGAAGCATATACCGAACATGAGGGTCCCATGACTGAGGACTGTGGTAAGCCAAGTGTAACTGGATTGCAGTATGTGATATGGTATGCCACCCTCAGTGTGTGTGTGTCCTGTCCATTAGCCACATTGCATAACATCCAGAGACATATGTTGTGATGTGCAGGTGGATGTGTATGTAGTCAATACCAGAATGGAGAACGGTGCTGAATGGCAGCGAGAGGACAATGCAGGCTGTGTGGACACCCGTGTCATCATCAACTACTCTGGAGACTGTAGGAAAGGTGTTCAACAGGTGTAGGAGGCATGCTGTGTCTCCAACAAGACCAACCCAGCTGGCATCAAAGGACTGGAGCACAAAAAAGACTCGACGAATGATGTCCATGATGATGTGCCCTATAGCCATGCATAACAGTCCAGTGAGGTGTGTAGGGCAATAGTCCCAGTCGTGCAGTGTGGCACCACCTGTGTGGAGTGTTACTGTCGCTGTGTGCCAGTCAGGGGCCACAATGTCTGGTACAAGGCTATTACTGAATATGGTGTCCCAGTGGGGAGACATGCTGTTCAGAGTTCTGTGGACATCACAGCCTGGGATATTGCAGGGTGACAAGGGGCCTGTGTCCTAGGACATATAGAGTGCAAGTCAGTACTGTATAGGTGTGACTACAGGTACACCGCAATGTACCTGCAAGGAATTTGGCCCTGCAGGGATTGAGAGGGTGTAATGTTAGCAATGAAGCCATCAGACAGCATGTTGCCAACATCACCTGTTACTGTCATGTTCCAGAGTGACAGTTGTATGTGTGAGCAGATGTGGGTATTGCATACGACTACCGACATACCACCATAATGCCTTGTCGTTCATCTCGGAATGTGTTGCAGTAATGTGTACATAGCTAGTTATGGTGTATGTGATGTGGGATCCTGTGGCCCTACCGAGGCTGACCAGTGAGTCACCCCACCCATGGGAATGTACACCACTGTGTAACAGCCCCCACCTGTTGTTGTAAAGTATGTCCGTGGGACTGCACCCCCAGAGTGTCGTCTGTATTCTGGTGTGTACCAGCATGGCTCTGTGTGGAATAGCATGAACCACATTGTCGTGTCCATGCTATTGAAGTGCACTGGGGTATGTCTCAGCATTTGCATGTGCATTGTTCACCTGCACGTGTGTCATGACAACAACTACCACTGTCATACGACATCTGTAGTTGGTGTTGTAGTACTCATCTACTGTGTATGCCGTGAAGTGTGTGGTGCCGGTATGTGGCTAACAAGGGTGGGTAGCAGATGTTTGGATTCCACCAATGAGGGGATAACCGCAGGTGTGGAACAGCAGTCACATGTTGGTAGTGTCCATGTCAAGGATACTGTTGGTCTTGGAGGTGGTGTATGGGTCGAACCAACTGATCGGAGGTTATGACTCACACACAGTGTACACCTAATGTGTCAGTACATGTGCAGCTATCACAGTTAAGTGTGGGTTACTGTCAGTCTCACATTAGTAGCAGCAGTAGTTCTGGACACAGTTATATGCACGTGGAGCACCTGTGATGCATTATGCGAAGTAACCAGCCGGGATGTGTGTACAACATAGTGGAATATGGGGACACCTCAGCTGTGGGTGTGCCAGTCCAGGTACGTGCCTGAGAGGTACGGTCTGTCTATACCCAGTCATTGCAGGTGTGCTCTGCAGAGCCAAGAGGCAGGTCCCAGTCACTGCAGAGATATTGCAGTGGTGCAGTATCAGGTGTGCCTTGCCTGCATGCATCACAGAGGATGATGTCAAGCATTGTGTGACATGACCACATGCTTCGCTAGCCAGTTCCCATTCTGGTGGTGACTGTTATTGGGCACTGTGCAAGACAGGCAGTATAAAAGCAGCAAGAGTCCAACATGTGATCCGTACTCCCAGGGCTGACAGGTGCAGGTCAACTGTGCCACAGCATCATGTTGTTTGGCCGGGTCTGTCAAAGTGGATGTATACTAGATGCCTGTGGAATGACAGCAGAAGCATGGACAACTGTTGGGAGTGACACAGTCATTCGTAGTACAGTGGTAACAGGTCCAGATGACCGCAAAATGCTTCCCAGGGCGTGGACCACACCATCAGGGCGACACCACTGGTGGGCTATTGCATGTCCCTGCACACATAGTCTGTGCCCTGAGTGACAACTTCAGTCACACAAACATGGAAGGGGAGTCACATCATACCTACTGTCTTGTGGCATGTGTGCATAGGTTATGTTGCAGAACCAGTTACTGGACAGCAGAATGTAAGTGACTATCGCCTAGTGTAGCCTGCTGAGTGGAACAGCAGTGTGACTGCCGACAGTCACCTAAGACAGGTGTGTTGTGTATGTTATGACACCCTATTGGCTGTATGTGATGGGCACACGTGTCTGTGGGCTATAGGTTGATGTGGTTGTGTTTGGTGATGTGAGCTGTCATCGGTGCCCACACAGAGTATGGAGGGATACTGTACAAGGTGTCTCCATATGTGTGGCCTGTGGTGGGGATCATGTGGGACCATGTGATGTGTGGGGTGTGTTGCCAGTGTTGCACAACCCCACATGACTGTCAGGTGCAGTCAGGGTTGGTGACAGTATAACCCCCCAGCAGGGCTGCATATGTGCATCCCCCACAGGCTGTACTGTTGCATGTTGGGAGGTGTGCATTGACTGTGGATCTGAGAATAGCTCTATTGCCACATGTACAACATAGTCATCATAGTGACAGGCAATAGCACTGGAGCGTGCCAGTTGGACATGCCTGTATATAAGTGGTACGTGGCAGGTGGACAGGCCGTAGAAACCACCATGTCTCACGAGGTATGTGAGTGATGTGTGTACGACAGCTGTTGTACAGTTATCAATCTGGAAATGTATGGACAGACAGTGTAACTGTGAGGACTGGTGTGAAATGGGTGCTAAACTAAGCAGTAGCTCATAACGTGCCAAGAAGCTCTGAACAAGTGCTGAGCATGCCCATACATTACAGATAGGGTGTTGTATAATATCAACCCACAAGTGTTGACAACAGTCATGATTGGTGGCACTGAATCAGAACACTGCCAGGTATGGTCTGCAGGTCCATGAACCATTATCAATGTAGATGTTAGCAGTACAGATGTACAAGACAGTACGGATGTTTGGCTACAGATGCGTGTGTATGTCACAGGAGTGTTCTACTAGTGGCCTGTTGACAGTAAACCAGGGTTAATGTGTTGTACCCCACCTGCATTGTAGCCCATACCACACAGACAAATGTCAGCCATCTGAGTATGTGATGATGAGAATGGCCATGACCTATGGGCAATTGTTGTCACAGTGTTGTGAACAACATACAGAATGGGCTGTGTGTGTGATGTGTGTGACATATGTGCACATTCTGGTGGATGATATCAGCAATGACACCACTAGGGGAATATCCCCATACCCATTAAGAAACACCTAGGCTGTGGTCAACAGTATGGACACTGTGTTAGGGATGGTGTAGTGTAGTACACCTCCCTGAGCTGGAGACATCTCCCTCGCCCTTTAGGTAGTCATCTGAGGTACCCATAACATTACAGAGTGGTATCCATGAGCACGGAGATCATTGGACAGGCATACACAGCACCAGTGTGACCAGTATTGGAATACACATCACCCTCCAGGGGTAGGGCCCATGCGTGGATGGCCGATACCAGCCTCCACAATACTCACCTCCAGTATGCAGCATGCTATCCGCCTTGCATACAGACATATGCCACACTATGCTGTTAGACATGCTGCATGTCCATAGCCTGATCTGAAAGACATACGTCATGGACAACCACCGTCCTACGACTTAGGATGGCCACATGCTGGACAGATCCATGTGCCATACCTGTGACATACTCTCGCCATACCGTGCAGCCCTGTCCACATAGCTGCACATATCATCCCTGCCATACATGGTGTGATGGCCATATGGTAGATGTAGTATCATCTATCTGGATCAGTAATGTGTCACTGATGCCCCTCGTGGTGGCATAATGGGTGTTGGATACAGCTAGGAAACCCAGCCCGTACATGCTATAGCCGATAACCTTACCTGCGAATGACGTCTGACTAGCCATTGTCCCATGTCTATCACATGTGCAACACGTGATCCGTGGCAGGATGCTAAACAGCTGTACAGTGCAGTGTAGATGTCTATGGAAAAACAGATGCATGTACAGGTTTCCATGCGTACTTGGTGCATTGTCACTGCACAAGTCCAGTAAGGCTGTGTCTGTGTTGATATGTGACATATCCACAACATCTAGGTCAACAGCATTACCGTGGCTACATCAGGCATGGGTAGATAGGTAAGAACACCAGTGCATGCAAACAGACATGTCCACATGGGACTGATGTCACATGCAGTAGGAACGCTAATGAGGTGACACACATATATGGGGATGATATCCAATGCATACTGGGTGTTACATGTGTGGGACACAATCATGTTAGTGTCATGTTGATTTGCAAAGATAACTGTGTGAATGTACTAGAATGTATGTGCAGCAGTATCACTGTACATGTCTGTAAATGTGACCTGTCACCTTCATCATGTCTTACAGATAATGCCGCGTACACGCCTACCAGCATATAGCCGACAGGAGGATGATGTCATGATACCGTACCTCCATGAGAACTACAAGGTGTTATTTTGCCATGTGCCACAGCATGCACAGCAGCAGGATGACCTGTTTCAGGATCTTCGCAGGAGGGTCAACAAAGTGGCCGGCCACAACCGCACCTACCAGCAGGTGCACAGACACTGCACAGACCTCATACATCATGCAAAACAGCATGCCACTGCAATCGCCAGAGAACAAGGTGGTACAGGTGGCGGGCCACCAACCCAGACTCCACTCACACACACAGAAGAGCTACTGGCCAGTCTGGGAGCACCCTGGAACAGCCCCCACAAACACTAGCTGCCATCGTGGAGGTGGGTGTCTCCCAACCAATGAGCCTAGAGTTGCCTGGTAAGTCAGTACTGACCATATGGCCAGTATATCCCACGTATGTGCATCTGTCAGTGTACATCATGTAATGTAACAACATATGCAAGGTACGTGGACACACATGCTTTATGCTACCCTGTGTATGCACCATTCCTCTGAACTGTACGGGTATTTGCAGGATGTCCAGATGTCTGCCTCATATTGTCGGTGTGTTCCCCTTAATATCTGTCCCTTTCTGGCAAATAGCTGAGGAATGGAGTCATTAAATGATGACATACAGTTGTGTTTATGACTGTACATTCCATTGCAAACCCATGTGCATGCAAACCTATTGGTCTATCAAATATCCAAGTTAGTAAGAGCAATATGTCACAGTTGTCCCTATATGTCCCCCATCATAGTAGGCTTTGTCCACATTTATTGTTCTAAGAGGTTGAGAGGTATGGTATGCACACATGTGCTGACTATATGCTATTGTATAGGTGAATGTGTTAACCTGCACTGTGCACCCTGTGGCTGTCATACAGTCATGTATAATGTTCATACTGCTGTGTCACCCTATACAGGTACCTCTGGCGTGCCGCACAGACAAGAGTCCATTGCAGGTGAGTCTATCATCGGTATCAGGCATGTCAAAGCATAGATCTATTCGTCATGTGGCCAGTTAATACATGGTATGGCTGCATCACCCATCATCCACACAGGCCACGCATGTGCAATATATACAACTGAAATGATACACAGACATGAAACTACAGTATTTGTCATTGCTACATGTGTGTCCAGCTGTGCATACAATGGTGGAAGTGTTCTACAATGGAGGCATATGTACTATACAGTGGAACAAAATGTGTGGTACACAAACCAGTACCACACAGTGAGCAGTGATATGGGCAGACCACAGGGATCACCATTGTGTTATATGCCCCTGCAATGGTTTCACACATTGTGATGTTCCATCCGACATGTCTGAGACATGTAGCGTTTTGGTTGCAATATTGTCACAATTTCCCATAACCCATACCCCACATACCACCCATACACCTGTTGTCTGCATAGCCCTGTGGATGGTGACATAACCAACATCTATGGGTGTATGTCATATGGGACAACACAGACATATGTGATAGATGGCCATCACATACATGACCAACACATGTGCACACATGGCCATGGGGGATGGCCAGAGACACATAGCCACACAGAAGATGGGATGTGGATACACCCTGTTCCACTTTGTCCACACATGGTCCAAGTACAGCCGTACTAGACCGATTGTACAGGTGATGTGGTACGCTGCACATCATAAATGTCTGTGCACAGCTAGTGGAGGTGTCAGTGACATGTACCTCATCAGATGTGTTGAACATGATGTCTGTGTCATAGCATGATGGTAGTCAACCTTCACAGATTCCACTGACAGTGACACCAGGCCACAGAAGCTGTACTTTTCCCCCCTGCCATAGGACATCACTGTTAGCTGTGCACCATGTGTGCATGGTGCATCAATGCCATGTGTGAAATTGGTGATGTGACAGGTCCGCTATGTGTGGACATGGTTTCCAGGCAGCTAACACTCTGTAGTCATCATGCAGGGGTGTCATCTGTATGTCCTCCAGTGACCTGTCACATGACACAGCATGGTTAGTTGTGTATACACGTCAGCATCGTAGGTCACAATCCACTGGTATGTCATGGGTATGCATGCAGTTCCTGATATGCAATGTGTACATAACATGCACTGTTTAGCAATATAGACACCTCATGATGCCATGCAATGGCACAGTGTCTGTACATCACACTGTACAGCAATGTAGATGGCCCAGTCCCATACCATGCCCATGCACATTTGCTCAACATGCATTCTATCTGTAGGGCATATGGACAACACTGCAATGTGATACCCAGTATGTTGCTGTACATGTGTCACGACACCATTGTGTCAGGCATGCATGCATGTTAATGAACATGTCAGCAGATTACATGTCAAAATCATGTCAGCCATGTGTACTGTTATCCTGTTCTGGTCCACATGGTGTATCACGGGGCTGCATGCATACTACCATGATCGTGTGAATTGCATGGATAATGATATGACACCTGCCTGCTGTAGTGTGCATTCTAGGGGGTATGCTTACAAACACTATTGATGTCTGCGCTGCATGCTGTCAGCTGTATCACAAGCATGCTGCATGCCATCTGTCATCTCACATGCATGGTGTGTCAGTGTGTGTGTGTCGGTGTGTCAGTGTGTCAGTGTGTCAGTGTGTGTGTGTGTGTGTGTGTGTGTGTGTGTGTGTGTGTGTGTGTGTGTGTGTGTGTGTGTGTGTGTGTGTGTGTGTGTGTGTGTGTGTCAGTGTGTGTTTGTGTGTGTGTGTCAGTGTGTGTGTCTGTCAGTGTGTGTGTGTCTATTGTAATGTAGAGTATTTCTTTGCATTCACAGGTGATGTAGGTGTGTTACCCTCCTGCGTTCCATCTGATAGTATCCCCACAGATGCTAGCAGTGATGAACATATGCACGAGGTACAGGCAGGGATGTCAGGGGTGGAATCTGTGCCAACGGTTGCCATCCCAGCTATGTCCCCCTCTTCCCCGCACACAGTTCAGCTGCCAACATATACCGCATCTACAGTGGCCATAGAGGAAGGACAGTCAGCGTTTGTTAGCATTGAACAGGAACATGTGGTGGCTACAGAAGGTGTGTCTCCACACCATGGTGGCAGTATACTGACTGCAGATGTGCCACACAGGCATGTGGCTGGTGCTGCTCATAGGAGGACCTCTGGCAGACATGCACCTGCAGGACATAGCGCAGCAGCTGGGATCACCAGATGCATGTTCCAGACTGTAATGGCGGCACAGGCACATGCCGAATGGCAGAACAGAGAAGGGCAGAGGCTGCAGAGGGCTGCTATCAGTACCCTAAACAACAATATCCAGGCATTGGCAGGTGCTCAACAGCAGCTTGCTGATGTTCTGGACAGGCGATTGGGTGACATGGTCAGAATCCTCGACCATGGCATGGCAATCCGTGAGAGTGAGCTGTCTGTGCTGGAACATCTGGTAGGGGTGAGGTGTAGGACACATGGACGTAGGCCAGCTACACCACCTAGTGCAGGTCAACATGAGCGTGCCACCTCACATGGCCACTCCCATAGTGCCGGTAGCAGTAGCAGTGCAGCTGGTGCTGCGATGTCCACACCAGGTCACAGCAGGCCACGTGGACATGGCCCTGGACATTCCAGGCGGGGACACGTTTCCAGTGGCCATGTGTCATCAGACAGTAGCCATTCTGTTCCTCTGCCTGGTAGTGCCCGTGCAACCCCTGACAGGCACAGGACACGTGGCCGTGTCCGGTCACAGTGAGCTCTACAACCTGGTCTGTACAATCTGGAGCTGTCCATAATACCATTTTGTAGGCCTCACAAATGACAGAACTGTGTGTACACATACACGCACACAGCAAACACAACTGTAGGGCTCCACAACACCCACATGCATACGGAACAGACATGTCCATTCAAATCACTGGTCCTTACCCGCACGCATGATGTCATCCATTGGTGCAGCCTATGCCCCTGGCAAACAGTATCACCATGTGCATATGATGAAGCCTGTGCCACATCCCTGTCATCCACACCATCAGTGCAGGGATATGCTCATATGGTCTGAAGCACAGGGTGAAGAGAATAGTGAGAGGTGTATCTAACATTACTTGTGTATGCATATTGTAGGATGTGTATGTTGTATTGGTCGTGTGTGAATACTGAGATGTGAGAGGTGTATCTAACATTACTTGTGTATGCATATTGAGGGATGTGTATGTTGCATTGGATGTGTGTGAATACTGAGAGATGTGTATGTGACATCAGTGGTGTACTGTCAACATGCACCAGTCATATTATGTGGTCCAGGTGCAGCATGCATTGTGATATGTTCACAGTATGTGTCTCAGTTACAGCAGTAACAGCATGTTGGTAAGGATGCCCTGGTTCCCTTCTATGGTGTACTGGCATGTGCCTACATGTAGCAGTGTTTGCAGTCCCCCATGTGTAACTGTGGAGTACTCACAGGCATGTATGGCAATATCAGCATGCTAAACGTACCCTCAACCTGACTGTTGGACAGTCGAACATGACACAGATGTCAGAACATGACACAGATGTCCGCACATATACTGCACCTGAAGCATGTGGTCAGTTGAACAGGCTACAGTGGACAGAGATGTGACATACATACTGGGAAACATTACAAGTATGTTGACATGGTGCATGGGTTGTACACAGCAGTCAGGCCAATGATGACATTAGAGGCCACCTGATAGCATGAGGCCACACTGTGTAGCGGTAATACCCTGTCACAGTACAGGAACATGGCCACATTCATGGGATCTACAGCACTATAACACACCCCATAGTGCTGAGGTGTGGACCATTGCCTATGTGGTCATCACCCTCACAGTACTTTGCACCCACACGACATGGCACAGAGAAGGGACATGCACAGGTAGCCAGTATGGCTGGGACCGATGGCATCAACAGGGTAGTAGACTGCATCACCATGAGGGGTTAGTGATCCTGTTTCCACAGTATGGTACCATACACCCTCACACCAAGCACCAGACAGCCATACATACATACATACGCACATACACTGTGGTGACCAGATATGTGTGTATTGATAGCCGATGTGTGTGATGCACCACACCTGCCGACCTCATGCTTTCCACACTGCAGTATGTACAGATCTCTACAATGGTGTACAGGGATGTGTTACATCTGGCAAGTAGTCCCCACCATATGTGGCATGTGTGATCACACAAGCGAACACACATGGTAGTGCTGGGAATGATACACCTGCCATATGATGATCTGTTTGATAGACATGCAGCGGTACTGTCCGCAGTATGTGTACCAATGCTATGTCTGGCAATTGTGTGGCTATGTGCACACGGAAGGATGTCAGTGATACAGGTGTCACGTGACATACAGTTGGTTACACCTGACCGCTGTGTATGCGTTAAGTCATCACCATCAAGTAACAGTGACATAGCATACTGTTTGCACATGACATGGTAGGGTGGCGTGTGACACACCTGTGAGCCAGCCCCGGCACACATACATCTACACAGGTGGATCACCACTTTATGTACACAGATCCCTCCATACGTGATGTACAACCAACTGTACTGTCTGTATGTCACCATATGCAGGTGTCAATGATGGGGCTGCATTGCGACTGCATGTTGTAGTTAGACACAGCTGTGTTATGGACATTGGCCACTGCACATGCATGGTTGCTGCATGCACAGTAAAGATTGTACATGTGCGTTGGTCCTACATGTGTCTCCTGTAGCCATGTTTGTATGCATTGCTATTGGTGGACATGTGTGTTGACATACATGACACATGGACTGTGGTATGATATCACGGGTATCATGGGTGACTACTACAGGGGAATGTGTCCTCCATCAACATTGCTACTTCCTGTACTGTGAGTATTCAACAGACATGGACCCACCTTCCATTTGTGTGCGTATGATTGCTTAGGCCACTGTTCTGCACAGGGTACAGCAAAGGCTTAGCTATGTACATATGTGTTGTGTGTGTGGTCCATGCACACATCCACTACAATCACATGTTTGACATATCCAAGCATGTGTGTTCATTGGTGTACAGCAACACTCATCTGTCACAGCTGTGTAAGACCCGGGGCCCCTGGTATGTCTTGAGCTGACCTGGTCATGTATAGTGGTATACTTGCAATGCATAACACCTGTTGGAACCCTGTCAGTACATGTGTACCCTGCACAGTTGCTGTAGACCTCTGTACATTCCACTGGTCATGTGTCACACGGTGTTGTGGTAATGTATGGCTGTGTACTGCTGCAGCAACGACATGGTGATGTCTCAAGGACTACAGTGTAGACTGTGGTGTGTACGTCTGGGATCTGCACCTGTGACAGCTGTGATGGCAGCTGAGTGTGTACTGGTCACTGCATGTGTGTGACCGCTCTGTGCGTGGGGACAGTTATACCTTACTGTACCCTTCTTTGTCTAGACTCCATCTGCATGCAAGGTGGCCCTTTGCAACTGCTAAGTGTGTGAGCATGCCCAGTACGCTGTTGTGTAGATGGACACACATGACAGTCCCAACTGAGCCCTTGCGAGTTGAGACTCCGTCTGCATGCAAGACGGCCCTTTGCAACTGCTGTGTGAGCATGCACAATATGCTGTTGTGTAGATGGACACACATGACAGTCCAACTGAGCCTTTGCGAGTTGAGACTCCGTCCGCATGCAAGACGGCCCTTTGCAACTGCTAAGTGTGTGAGCATGTCCAGTACGCCGTTGTGTAGATGGACACACATGACAGTCCCAACTGAGCCCTTGCGAGTTGAGACTCCGTCTGCATGCAAGACGGCCCTTTGCAACTGCTGTGTGAGCATGCCCAGTATGCTGTTGTGTAGATGGACACACATGACAGTCCCAACTGAGCCCTTGCAAGTTGAGACTCCGTCTGCATGCAAGATGGCCCATTGCAACTGCTAAGTGTGTGAGCATGCCCAGTACGCTGTTGTGTAGATGGACGCACATGACAGTCCCAACTGAGCCCTTGCGAGTTGAGACTCCGTCCGCATGCAAGATGGCCCTTTGCAACTGTTAAGTGTGTGAGCATGCCCAGTACGCTGTTGTGTAGATGGACACACATGACAGTCCCAACTGAGCCCTTGTGAGTTGAGACTCCGTCTGCATGCAAGATGGCCCTTTGCAACTGCTAAGTGTGTGAGCATGCCCAGTGCACCATTGTGTAGATCAACACACAGTACAGTCCAAATGGACATGTATTACTAAGCGTGTGGCCATGCCCAGTGACATCTTGTGTTGGTGATGCCCCTCTGTGCATGGTTGTTGACATCCTGTATAGCCATGGTGGTCATCCAGGCAACAGATGTCCATTTTCAATGTCACGATGGATGCCTACTGAGTAACACTGGTTGACTATCTTGAAGGGTGTACTGTCTGTGGGGCATCACGTGACTATATCATCTTGTCATGGTGAACCATAAATCTTACTTTGCCACAATCACACCACTGCTGTCTGTTTGTCTATGTGTACCATGGGACAGTAAAATGTCTGTATGCTTTCAGACTGATCACTCTGTATACAATCCCTGTCGGTGTCCTTTTTAGTGTGGATGATGACACATGCCTAGAAGTATGCCTCTGGGACGGCTGTGTTTAGTAATCTCGGTAGCGCGTTCTGTAAATGTGTCATGCTGTAGTGTGTTAGGGTAGTTAGGTGTATGTTCGACTCCCGGCCCTGCCAAGTGTGTGTGTGTGTGTGTGTGTGTGTGTGTGTGTATGTGTGTGTGTGTGTGTGTGTGTGTGTGTGTGTGTGTTTGCACGCATGCTCCCATTCGCCAGGGGACTCAGTCTTGCTTTTAGACACCTCACACCACAGAAGTTTCCTACCGACATCTTTGCCTTTGCGGATGATGACACACACCTAGATGTCTGCCTCTGGGACTGCTGTGCTTAGTAATCTTGGTAGCGCATTCTGTAAATGCGTTATGCTGTAGTGTGTTAGGGTAGTTAGGTGTATGTTCGACTCCCAGCCCTGCCAAGTGTGTGTGTGTGTGTGTGTGTGTGTGTGTGTGAGTGTGTGTGTGTGTTTGTGCACATGCTCCCATCTGCCTGGGGACTCAGTCTTGCTTTCAGACGCCTCACACCACAGAAGTTTCCTACTGACGTCTTTGCCTTTGCGGATGATGACACGCACCTAGATGTCTGCCTCTGGGACTGCTGTGCTTAGTAATCTTGGTAGCGCATTCTGTAAATGCGTCATGCTGTAGTGTGTTAGGGTAGTTAGGTGTATGTTCGACTCCCAGCCCTGCCAAGTGTGTGTGTGTGTGTGTGTGTGTGTGTGTGTGTGTGTGTGTGTGTGTGTGTGTGTGTGTGTGTGTGTGTGTGTGTGTGTGTGTGTTTGCATGCATGCTCCCATCCGCCAGGGGACTCAGTCTTGCTTTTAGACACCTCACACCACAGAAGTTTCCTACCGACGTCTTTGCCTTTGCGGATGATGACACGCACCTAGATGTCTGCCTCTGGGACTGCTGTGCTTAGTAATCTCGGTAGCGTGTTCTGTAAATGCATCATGCTGTAGTGTGTTAGGGTAGTTAGGGGCATGTTTGACTCCCAGCCCTACCAAGTGTGTGTGTGTTTGCTCGCATGCTCCCATCCGCCTGGGGACTCAGTCTTGCTTTTAGACGCCTCACACCACAGAAGTTTCCTACTGACGTCTTTGCCTTTGCGGATGATGACACACACCTAGATGTCTGCCTCTGGGACTGCTGTGCTTAGTAATCTCGGTACCGTGTTCTGTAAATGCATCATGCTGTAGTGTGTTAGGGTAGTTAGGGGCATGTTTGACTCCCAGCCCTACCAAGTGTGTGTGTGTGTTTGCGCGCATGCTCCCATCCGCCTGGGGACTCAGTCTTGCTTTTAGATGCCTCACACCACAGAAGTTTCCTACCAACGTCTTTGCCTTTGCAGATGATGACATGCACCTAGATGTCTGCCTCTGGGACTGCTGTGCTTAGTAATCTTGGTAGCGTGATCTCTAAATCATTCATGCTCTAGTGTGTTATTGTAGTTAGGTGTATGTTCGACTCCCAGCCCTGCCAAGTGTGTGTGTGTTTCCAGCTGCATGACAACAGTACATTGCTTTTACAGTATTCACTCTCCATAACATCTGTGCAGCGTCTTTGCCTTTGATGCTGTGGGTCTGCAGGCTAGACGTGTGCCTGTGTGAATCATGTGATCCACTGATCACTGTAGTGCATTCTGTAACTGCGTAATGCTGTCGTGTGGTACAGTGGTTACATTTGTGTTCTGCTCCCAACCCTGCCACGTGTGTGTGTGTGTGTGTGTGTGTGTGTGTGTGTGTGTGTGTGTGTGTGTGTGTGTATGTATCTATCTACATACATACATATATATATATATAAAATATATGTATATATATATATAATGTATATTGTATATAGATATGTATGTTGGGATTATCACTCTTGAATGTGCTGCATTATCTGTACGTGAGCACCTTGGATGTATGTACATCTGCTATGGCTCTGTGATAGTACACATACTGTGTGCTGTAGTGATCGTGGGTTATACATGTGTAGTGACCAGTTATTGTGTTGCTGGGTATTACATGGGCATTGGAAACAATGTTATTACAGCAACTTTGAATGGTCATGTTCAGATCTTGGCAACAGTCAGCAATGGTTATTACATTGGAGTGTGAGTATGGCTCATATCCATCTGTAGTAATAGACAATTCTATGCACCTCAGGTTAACATTACAGACTCACATTTATCCACAGGTTGTGGTACAAATCCCAGGACTGTATGTGTATACATTGACAGGTGCAGGACTGGGTTGTATTGGATGCATGGAGGGGTGTCCATGGCCAGTAATGGGGATCTCTACAGCCTGGCAGATACGGTCTGTGACTGTCCCACAACCTCCTGTATATGGCTAACACATGCTGTACCTGTGTATATGCAGACACACACACACTTACCACAAATAACTACTGCTATCACATACAAAAACCCATTGCACCACCGTTGGGCTATGCAATAACCGTTGTCCCTCACACACACACACCTACATGTACATTAGATGGCTCAATGACAGCTCTGGAAATGTTAACACCACACCCTGTGCATATGATGTCACCTGTGCCACCACCTGTGATGTGTAACATTGATGCAGGATCTGACTAACCTGGTGCTGCTGCACACGATGGCTTTATTCCACTGTATTGATGTTAGCATGCTGTTAACACACAGTGTGTTACTTCCAGGTGTATATCAGCAGGCATGATGCATTGCAGCTATGACCATCACTGTAGCATAGTTTACAGCACTGTTACTTCTGATGATGTATTCTCCATCCATGTGCCATTTCACTGATGTGTGTAGTATTGGCAGCATGTGTGTCTGTGTGTGCAGTATGTGTGTGATGTGTGTAGTACACATGTATACATGCTTACAAACACATACACGACATTACACGGGCTTCACCATTCGTACACTAGCTTACTCGTTCTTCCACACTCCACACGGGCTAACACGCATGTACACATGCTTACTCGGGCTTACTGGTGCGCACGAGCGCAGACACACTGTGGGCAGGTTTGCAGGTCACATCGGTGGTATCCATGGCATACACCGTCAGTCTCCTGACGTTCCCTAGGATAGCTCATGACACGCCTCTTCTAATGAGTACTGCCAGCACACATGTGACACTGCTCCGGTGAGGTTACAGTATTTTATATATACACACTCATATTGTCACCTATCTTCTACTCTAATAGTCCCCTTAACCTACACTACACTGTAGAGGCTTGGCCCATATGGCATGACATGTTCTGATTCACTATCCTCAGCCTCACTTGCCTCACATTGCCAACAAATGCTTTGTTACATCTCTGACAGAGCGCTTCCACACATAAGAAGCAGTACGCAGTAGCCATGTTGTCTCCAGCTTGCCATTCATCTGCATGACGTACTGACATCTAACTAAACCTACATTTTGTATGTATATTATACATATGTCTTGTTTTGAAACGAAGCGTGTTCTCATGGCGCTGCGCTACGCTTCCACACCAAGGATCGGGGGATGCTGGTTTATTATTATCCAATGGACAAAGCTGCCAATGGCCTTGAACTTGGACATTGGCATGCTTCTTTGACTGTATTCATACTGTATTTGCAGCTGTCATTGCTTTGTTTAGCAACGTGCAGAACATTAGTCGCATAACATCCGCATACATTTCTGCACATAACTCTGCTCTTGCATGGACAACTTACTGTTTCATGTATCGCGTAATTACATCATTTGCATAGCTTACACATACAAATGGGGTATGTTGCAAATCCCAATATTGTCTGTGCAATGTTCGTGTTACGGGCGGTCTTGCATGCCCCTACGGGTGTTTGCTGAATAGCCTGGCAGTCATCTTTCCTTGCTGTACTCTCACTCAATCCATACACGCTGGTGGCTTCGTGTATCATGGCCTAGGCTTTGCTGTGTGCTATGTCTATTTGTGGTGTATGCATAGCTGTGGGTATGTCCCACTGTCATCACTGGTAAAGGTGACACCCTATAGGTACTTCCTGTAGACTGCTGTGTCATTTGACATGTCAGCACATACCTGCGGCCAATACTGAATTTCCTACTGCAGCGCTTTTCATACCTTCTGAGTTATCTTGAGGTTGATAATGCTGTTTCCTCAGACATGTATCTGTTTCTGATCATACCTATCAACCTCCTAGAGCAAAACATCTGTACAAAGCCTAACATGATGGGGGGACAAATAGGGGAAGATTCTACGTATTGCTCTTACATAGATAGTTGACAGTATAATAGGTTTTGCATTAGTATGACCTTTCTGAGGGATTTGGGGTCTTAAACTCATATATTTATCATTATTTAATGACGTCAGTTCTCAGGAATTTGGCAGACAGTTACAGATTGTAAGAGGAACACACCACACATATGAGGCATACATCTGCACATTCGTACAGTTGCGAGGTATGTTTCTGATACTGGAAATCAATTTTCTTACACCAATGCACACAATACATGGCACCATCACAGGCCAGTTGCCATTACATTCCTATTGCAGGACACACGCACCCAGAGGGTTATATTCCTCACACAGGCCAACAGGTGCTTATCCACACTAATTATTCTATCATGTACCTTATGCGTATGCCGGTATTTGCGCTTTCTGTCAGTGGCAGAGCTCACGTACGAGTATGGGGGACTGGACACTGTATCGGTGACACTGCATGACACCCTGAGGGACACATGTCTTTTGAGTCTATTAACCTTCCACATTGACTTTCACACGGCATATGTTGTCATTCACATTTGTGGAAATACACGCTTTTGACTTGTACATGTTTTGTCATTTGTCCTGACGTCTTTCTTCTCACCTGTCCACCTAGTATCACTAGTTCTGTACATTTAATTAGGACGGGTTACCTTCATACCTCTCACACCTGTACACATTATGGGTAAACACCCCGAGATTTGACCTATGATTCTATTACATTTGTCATGATAATGTGCCTTTCTGGTAAATTGCTGGCAAGGCATGACGGACTGTGTGGTTAGGTAATCATGACTGACATTTCTAGTTCATGATTACTAACTCTCAAAACATTCGTATTCCTGACTACGCAATTATTCTATCAACGTTCTGACTTTGTATGGGGTATATTTAATATAGTCCCTATTTGTCTTTCGTGTACTATGTCTTAGTCCAGCTGTCTTATTCTGACATTTTGGCAGGTATGGTTACCATCTTGGTCGTACGCATGTCCATCCATGATAATCGCCTACATGACACTGATATAGGTCCCTACATCTTCCCCCAATGGTTTACACAATATCCAGTAGCTGGGTTGCACCGTTTTGGAGAATATAGGCGTGTGCTATACCCACATAGGTATATTGATCACTCCCATGGGGCATACCTAATAAATCTGTGCCAACCAACACCTTGGCCCATTTCTACATACCCATGATTCCCATACCTGACACCCCTCCACAGTACCCATTAGACACATTTAATGTGAGCGATAATAAAGTGTGAGGATACTTCCAAGCACTCCCCACTCTGAGGATATCAGGTCGTACGTCATACATAGGTTCATAGGTTCGTACTAGGCTATCTGCCCTAGGGCATTTATAAGCCTAGCCAGAGTGTGTGTGGCTTTCACCACCCCTTAGGATGAGAATACTACACCCATTTAGGGTTTAGTTTACTGTGCCTCTGTCTAGTAGTGACACCAAGATGACCCCCGGGGTAAACCTACAATCTCCCATCCACTTGTCAAGATTTCTCTTGTTAGTGAGGGGCTCTGCCTAACATGGACTGGGATTCTGTTCCAGAGTGTAGGGAGCCTCTGGGTTATGAATCTGTCCCTCCAGCACGTCCTATTTATTTCTGTGTTGAGGTTCAAGTCTTTTGCTCTCGTGGCTCTGATGGATTTGGATTTTCTGAGGTGGAGCATGTCCATTAATTTCGGATTGGACATGGCCTTGTACATCAGGCACAGATCACCTCTGAGTAGACGGTATGTGACTGAATAGAGCTGGAGTTTCTTCAGCCGGGCAGCATATGACATATGTTTGAAACCCTTTATACTCTTGGTGAGGAACTTTTGGGGTCTTTCCAACTGCTGCAGGTGTTGGGTAAGATACATCCCAAATGGGGCATTGTACTCAATCATTGGCCTGATAAGAGAAGAGTACAGGGGCACAATGACCTCTCTTAATCTAGATGTGAATCCCTTCATGATAAGGTGGGCAATAAAGAAGGTCTTTCCAACCACTTTGGCAATGTGAGTGTCAAATGAGAGGTTACTGTCAACTTGGGTCCCTAGGTCCCTGATTACCTCTTCCGTAGTTAATGGATTACCATCTATTTGGTAATTTGTGGGTACCTTGTTTTTCCCAAAGGGTATGACTATACATTTTTTGGCGTTCAGCTTAAGGCCATGGTTCTGGCACCAATTATCCGTTTCTATGAGGCCTCTCTGAAGGATGCTTGTGTCCGCTGGAGTATCAATAATGGCGCCCAGTTTTCAGTCATCTGCGAACTTTGTCAGCCACAATCCTCCTATGTTTGCCTGCACCTCGGAAAAATAAATGCTGAACAAGAGGGGATGTGAGCGATAATAAAGTGTGAGGACTATCGACCCATGTGTTATTACCCTTGCACCTGCTACTGTTGCATGTACACTTATATCGTAGTTTCACTTGTGACGTCTTTTGCATCAATGATGGTTCGCCCTTCATACAGGATCAATTTTTGGGGTCCTGCAAAGGACACCTATATTCATGTTTAACGTGTAGAACCTGCAGGCCCTGTCACACTGGTACTTTCTGGGCAATGGTTTGGAAAGCATCGGTGTATTCTCCTTTCATGCATGTCTGTCTGTCTGTCTATCCATAATAGCTATACCGTGACCTATTTATGTACATGTGTTATATGTACAGGGACATATGTTTGTTGTGTATATATCTATTCATGTATCATGTGTGTATAGATACATATATGTACATATATACATATGTCTGTACATTCCTCATCTCATAATTTGCTTTGGTTTATGTCTGTGGATATATGTGTATATATATCTCCATATCATACCTATCAACTGTACAGATTTCCACTGCATGTACAGCTCTTTACCTCTTATCTTTGGTCCATTTTTCATAACCTTGTGTCTATCTGGCAAGTTAGTGGCATATCATTGAAGACTGACGTTGGTAAATAATGACAAACATTTCAGGTTACGACTTCATACCCTTCAGAGAATCCATGCTAGTGACACACCTTTTATTCTATCCACTTTCTATGTTTATTAGGGCAATATCTGGGGATTGTCCCTATTTGTACCAGTTGTTGTCATGGCTTTATCCGGTTTCGTACTTTATGGGGTTAACAGGTATGAGCCATGTACATAGAATGTGGGGAAAACACCATTCATTTTCTATTCTGTGAGTGGATTACACACGCGCAGACGCACTTGCATATCCTTATTGTGGGTTACATATGTTTCATAGATAATTGTGCTTATGTGAACTTTCATAATTCTGACCGTAACAGTTACATATCTGTATTCCAGTTTATGGACTTCTGCGAAACTCACATTCACCTTTACATATTTAAATGTGTGTACAACACAAACGCATTCATTACACTTTCAAGTTATATGTGCAGTGGTCATAGGTCAACCGGGACTGCATTCACGTTGGCCGGATGCCGGGACCACTATTCTATTGGTGTTCTCCCTCATTGATATGCATACCCATAGTACTTAGCTACAGCAACATACGCCTCACCGCTTTACCTACGACACAGGCATCCATTCTCCTGCTGGGAAAAAGGCGGTACTACATATTACACATTCCTTATTGCCTACTGCTGTGGACTCCGGCTGCATTGTTAATCACTCTGAGGATATGCAGAACACCAAGGTATATAGTCCAGCCACATACAAGTCTTTGATTGTCAGGGTGTTCATGTAATGATCTGGGTTTAGGCTTGTCCACCTGGTGAATGGAACTTCCCTGGCCGAGGTCAAATGTCAGATGAAGCATATGGACAGGGATTATCTCCCTATTTTGAAGTTTTACCTGTGTTTATAGACACAGGGGTTTGGGCACCTGTCAGCAGCTTATTCTGTTGGCATTACATATTATGGGTGGGGTTGTTACAGTCCATACTCCACGGTGAGGGGTGTTCCCATTCACATTTGACTATTATCTGTATACAGTCATATGGGCATTATTATTTTGGACATGAAGTGACTACAGGTATGCAGTTGTACATTACACAAGTGTGAAGTGTTGTTACTGTAAATATGTACGGAAAATACGTCTCAACCTCTTAGAGCACCAAACCTGCACAAAACCTACATGATGGGGGGACAATTAGGGACACATTTTAACGATTGCTCTTACAAGCTTACAACGTTGATAGAATACTAGGTTTTGCATTAGCATGACTTTTCTAAAGGTTGTGGAGTCTTAAACTCAGGATATTTCTCATTATTTAGTGACGTCAATCCTCAGCTATTTACCACACTGGTGCAGATTGTTGGAGGCACACACCAACACTATGGGGCAAACCTGTGGTCATTCTTAGGGTTGCCACCTTTTCAAATGCCCAAAGTGGGACATGTTCTGTAGAGATGTCAGATTTTCCAGGACAAAACATACCTACAGTCATGCATAGTATTGAACTTTAACCTTTTTTGTACATATAATAGCTTATTCTAGTAACATTTGAATTGCTTATGCTACTTCACATAACATATAGAAGTTTCATATATAAGATAACTGTTTTATGTGACTGTTAAAGAAAATTAGGAAATAACTTTGTCCTAAACTCTCAGGACATTTGCTATGTCTTGATTTTTTTCACAGGACACAACTGCCTACAGAGGGACTGTTACTCGCAAAGTGGGACAGGTGGTGACCCTAGTCATTCTGCGAATATCCGGACAGTTGAGTCGTATGGCACAGACCTCTGTAATACACTGTTGTGTTCTCACAGAGCAGTAGCTCAGCATTAAAGACTGCAGTCAGAACGTGCTGACAGTTGGGTTTCAGACTTTATACTCCAGACATTAATGCCAATGTGCAAACTGTTATTCTATGAAATGTCTATGTTTCTAACAGATATCTTTACAGATTTTCCCTGTTTTTGGACCTTTATCTCACTTATATTCATGGCTCTGTCCAGATATCTTGCTCACACAGGTTGACAGGTATGGTCGGTCACGACTGCACACAGTCAGTATCCCTCACACTTGATCAGGGTTGACTTGTTTACGTCAGTGTCTTCCTCATCTCATGCCGTTTTCCACTTTGCAAATGTGTGCATTATATTCTCCCTCCGATTCGTATCTGGACACATGCGTCACGGGAAGGTATTTTACCCTGGGTGGTAGGTTATGCATGCCCACTTAGGGCTGGGCAATGTCATGGACCTCCACTGCACGTTCTGACTTGTGTCCAGATTTCTACTGGATTGGACATCATGTCGTCATACCCATTCTACTATTTACACAAGTTGGTCATCCCATGAGGGATATCCCAAAAATTGGACTAGACCAAAACAAGTTAGTTAACGAAGATTTTTGTGGCTTCACAAAAACGTGCAGGGGGTTTTTCGTGCAGGGAATACATGGTTTGCAATCCTGACACTGCCTAGGGTGACAATACCTACTAAATATGCGTAGGGGTCACTGTGTGTAGCTGTGTCTGCAACAAACCAGTGGACCAAGTACGGCTGGATTTGGTGGACATTCTGGTATGGTGGCAGGTTGTGTGTTGTGGAGGGTATGCTGGGTAGGCCATTATGCATCCAGGTGTGTTGCATTTGTTGTGGCCAGTTCCATCAGGACCCATCTGTGGGTATGTGACGGTGACGTATCTATACATTTGTCTCGCACATTTCCATATTCATATGTTTGTGGGATTGTGTTCTACACTATGGCCTGTCTGCTTGTCTTGCAGCTGTTTCTACATGTGGTTGTGTTTCTTTCCACTTCACCCGCTGCCCCCTCGTACACCTCCAGTTCATCTTTTCTGCATACAATACAGTATCACCTTTGAGGAATTTACCATTAAACACCCACCCCTCACATGCGATTTCCTCACACCCCATAGAGCACTACTTTGGTTGTTGGCCCATGACATGGCCAGAGTTACACATTGACTACCCTACATGTGTCGGGTACATTTATGGTTGTGTGGACTACCCTGCCATGTTTGCTTTCCACATGCTATACCTCACACACATAGGTACACACCCATACTTCACTTTCATTACTTGGTTGGTGTATCCTGGTACTACCCGTTCGACTGTGTCACATACACTTCCGGATTTTGCCAGCCTGTTGTACTCATTGGTAGGATGGCATCTTTTCCTATGTCCAAGCTATTCCTTACACATGTCCGACTGTTGTAGACAATGCCTCCCCACAGTCGACGATTGTGTTTCCACCTTTTCAATTGGCCACAGTGTGACATAGGGTTACCACCTCTCCCACTTTGTGAGGGACAGTCCCTCTTTGGGCAGTTGTGTCCTTACATGTAATTGTAAACATGGCAAATGTCCTGAGATTTTAGGACAAAATTATTTCTTATATTTTATGTAATAGCTGCATTAAACAGATATTCTGTATCTGAAATACCTAAATGTTATGAGAAACAGAATAGGCAACTACAATGCTAAAAGAATACGCTTTTCTGTAGGCAAAACAGTTACGTTCTGTCCTTTGTACTGGCCTTGGGTATGTGTCGGCCTATAAAATCTGATGTCTGTACCAAACATGTCCCACTTTGGCCATTTGAAAAGGTGGCAACCCTACTGTGACATTTGCGGTGAACACAGCATATTTTACAGGCCGACACATATCCACGGTCAGTTCGGCAGATAGAACTTACAATTCTTGCCTATATCTAAGCTTATTTTTGTAGCATTTCAGTATCTTATTCTGTTTGTTATGACATTTATGTAATATACGTTCAGTGAAATATGTTTAATGCAACTATTGCATGACGTCTATGGAAGAATTATGTCCTGTATTCTCTGGACATTTGCCAGTTTTACATGTTTGTGTCAGGACACATCTGCCCACAGAGAGACAGTCGCTCGCAAAGTGGGACAGGTGGTAATCTTGGTCGACGTCACGGATCATACTGTTCCTTTCAGCCTACATGTGTCCGTATTGTTATGGCTGTTTATATGCTCCTTCTGATTCGTTTACATGCGTATGCAATTTCCAATCACATTTGGTATATGAAATACGGACATACCTTTTGTGTGTGACTATTACATGACTTGTGGGATATGATTCAGATATACGGTCACTACATATATCTATATTTCTCCTTGTGTATTTTGTTATGGACACACCTGCACAGCTATGTTCCCTCCCTCACATTATGGGTCGGCTGGTGACCCTCTCCGTTGGACTGGACGTACCTACTGGTGGCACGCTAACATATGATATGTTTCACTTCCACATGGTATAGCTATCAACACTACGTTGGACTATGGGCACACGGTTTTCATGTCATTTGTTCAAGGGTAGGGACCCGTTATTCCCTACCGTGCATTTGTGTTTGATTCTTCATTTTCTGTTCGCAGGGACTATGCTTTGCATACGTTTCAGTATCCACGGACACTGATAGGTACGATTACTATTGCTGGCGGAATATAATATTCAGCAGTTTAGGGTGCGACAGCCGACATTAAACACCTCCCTGCACAACTTCGATATGCCCCTTGCACTCGCGCACTTTTCCTATGCACGTGGCTGTGGCGGCTGCGCGCCTTCATTAATATGCATATGGCATGACTACTCCATATATATGCCACATGGCCAGCGCAAGCCTTACGCTGGCCTTGCACTGAGCTTCATGAATCCCAGGGACTGATGATATATATAATCATAGATATATATAATCATAGATATATATAATCATAGATATATATATATATATATATATATATATATATATATATATATATATATATATATATATATATATATATACATACACACACACACACACACACACACACACACATACACAAATATATATATATATATATATATATATATATATAAAACAGCAAAATATGAATATACATGTCTGAATACATATGCAGATATGTCTGTATATTAATGTAAATATATATATATATATATATATATATATATATATATATATATATGTTACAGTAAATATACACATGTATATACCTAGGTTATGTTACAGCAGTTACGGGTAACATGTTTAGACCAGGCATATGTCGGTGGGAGGTCCACTCAACAAACGTCTACCCCCCCCCCCAGCTAGGCTGGCGAGACATACAGACACGCAATAAAGGTAAATACAACACTGCTTCCCAGACCACTGGCAGGAAACTACCAGTGGGAGAGATCTACAAGGTCTACACTTTAAACATGGACAGCAACGTCCCTTGTGGGACACCAAAAATCTGGTACTTCCAGCCAATGTGGGAACACAATTACGACCAGGATGTAGCTGTACATGGAACAGTAGGTTGTGCAAGCCTGATAACACATGGGTTGACACAATGTACGACATGTGTCCCAACACGGGGAGAGTGGACAGTGTGTAGGGGTGTGTTCATAACCCACCTGCGTCCACCTGTGCCCACAGTAAGGATGAGTGCTGTAGAGTAGTGGCAGGTGGGGGAACTGTGTGTATGCAATTATGGGGCTAGGCACGCAGGTGTTGGCTAGCAGACATGTATTAGGACTGCCCCATAGGTGTAAATAATATTCTGATGTGAGTATAGCAGATGCCCATACTTCCCAAACTGTAAGAGCACATCTATTGGACAGTCCTTAAACCACTGGGGGAAGACATAAGGACCATATCATTGAACTGTCCTCGATTACCAGGGACGTCCGTGATTACAAATCAGAATCTAACACACTCCCAACTAAACCCTCCTAGAACTAGTGATATTAGGAGGAAAGGTGGCAGAATACACATCATGAATAATGACAACATGTAAGAGTCATAAACAGCATGTACCTCAGACAATTTGTATGAATATATATGTGCTATGTGTCCGTCAATGTGTCAGGTTAATAGTACCAACCTTCTAAATGTGTCCCTGAGGTCATTGTGCAATGTCCCTGATTCAGTGTTCATTCTTCCCCATTCATATGAGATGTCTGATAGTGAGAGGAAAGTGCATGTTCCGCTGACTAGCTTAGAAAGTTGATAGAATAGGTTTGGGGTTACCACCTGTCCACCTTTGCAAGGGGGCACTCCCTTTTGGGCAGTTTTGTTCTGTATAATAACTGCATTTAAGCAAATGTCCAGTGATTTAGGTCAAAGACTACCTATATTGTCTGTAGTAGTAGCATAAAACAATTATGTTCCTCTGAAACACCTAAATTTTATAGGTAACAGTATAAACAACTATAATGCTACAAGAGTAACCTTTTATTTAAGCAAAACAGTGAAGTACTCCCCTTTCTACTGGCTGTGGGTGTGTTGCCCTGCAAAGTCTGATGTCTCTGTATACAGGTCCTATAGGGTTGCCACCTTTCCAAACAGCCAGAGTGGGACATGTTCTGTAGAAATGTCAGGCATTCCAGGACTAAATATACCTACAGCTGTGCATAGTACAGGATTACACTTATTTGCACAAATAAAAGCTTAATCTAGTTGCATTTGAATTGTTTATGCTACTTCACATAACATATAGAAGTGTCATATATAAAATAACTGTTGTATGCACTTATTAATGAAACGTAGAATAAACTAATGTCCTGTAATCTGGACATGTGCTATGTCTTGATTATTTTTGCAGTGTGCTTCGGAAAGTGGGACAGGTGGTAACCCTAATGTCCTACCTTGGCCAATTGAGAAGGTGGCAAACCTATAATAGATATGTGGTAGCATGCCCATCGGACGGATGTGGCTACCACAACCCAACTACTTGTTTGTATTGCAGGGTCTCGGTTCCCCTGTATCAGCCAGATGGGAGTAGAGTGTATGCGGAACACAGAAATATGATTAATTCAATGGACAGGCCACTGATTCTGTACAGCTGAATGCCATGCCATCGCCTAATGGGCAGCCATTCACGATAATGTAGTCATGTAGTCCGATGTGATAGGCATTACAGGGTGGGAGCAGATTGTAAGAGGAACACACAATTATGATGATTAACCAGACAAGCTGATGATTCCATACAGTCGAACGCCATGCGGTCGCCTAATGGGCAGCCATTCCCGATACTGTAGTCAGGAGTGGCCTTAGGTCAACTGGTGCCCTAGACAAAGGGCACAACAGCACCCCCCACCATGCTACCCAGTGCTCCCATCCTGGACTGCCTACACCAAATAAATACTGGTAAAGTGCCCCCACTAAAGTGGCGGCCTAGGCGGCTGCTTAGTTGGCCTATGCCTAAGGCCGGCTATGACTGTAGTCATGTAGTCCAATGTGATAGGCATCACAAGGTATGCCTAAGAGGAACACACAAATATGAATGATTCACCGGACAAACCGCTGATTCCGTACAGTCGAAAGCCATGCCGTTGCCTAATAGGCAGACATTCTCGATACTCTATTCATGTATTTCGATGTAATAGGCATCACAGGGTGGGAGCACATTGTATGAGGTACACACAAATATGATTGTGTCACTGGACAGGCCACTGATTCTGTACAGTCGAACGCGATGCCGTCGCCTAATGGGTGGCCAGTCCTGATTCTGTAATCATGTAGTCCAATGTAATAGGCATCACAAGGTAATATTGTGGTCCTCGCTCACACCCAGAGGTGTGAGTGACAGATGCAAGCACCAATGCTGGTGCATTAGCAAGTGCAGGATTGAGCAGGTGTAAGCGTGTTTGGCTACCAGTATGCGAGCATTGCATTGGTTAAGCAATGTAGAGGCTAATCGAGTGTAAGAGGCTGTAACCAGAGGATATCATACAGCACAGTCATTCAAAAGTATAGGAATGTATCCCATCATGTAGATGTGCATGTGAGTGTTTATGTCCAGCATATAGGTACATACATATATAGAGATGTATCAGGGACATACCATGTTGCAACTAAGCATTACAAACAAATGAAACGGGAAACACCAGCGACACTTGTATTATGTAGTGGTGTTGCTCTATGTGATCACAAGACTCCCTCAGACAGACATGTGTCAGTCATACAAGCAAATAGTTGTACATTGGCCGTATACATCACTCTGTGCATGTAATGTACATTAACACAACAGTACCTGTAGGGTATTTAAACTCACTGTTTCATTGTTAAAATAGATCTGAAGAAGCGTGTGTTACTACACGCGAAAGCGCTTATCTCCTTGTGTGCTGTACTTTCAATAAAAGACTCTGAATTTTACAAGTTGGATTTTCGAATCTTTATAGGATTGTTACAGGATTTTGTGCTGTGGTGAGCCTTCCAGTGTTTGGTTTTTTCACGTTACATTGTTTCTCTGGAGACTCGGAGTGTGGTTTGGTTTCTTTTTGCTGACAACAGTACCTGTGCAATCAATATGTGTGAACAGTACTCCTGCAATGTGCTGTGTGCAACATCATCATCATGATAAAGGTAAATGGGGTAACCGTAGAGGGACCGGTAGTGTTTTGTGAACAATGGGGTTGTCCTCTTCACATGTACCTGGTCAATGTAGGAGTGATTTGCATACCAGGACCATGCGCCTGAATGTTATGATGCATATTACAAGGTTTTCAGTGTCCAGTGGGCACGTGTGTGTAATGGACAGCTATGTATAGGGCAGATGGTGTCCTAGGTGCTGAATGGCCTTATGTGTCCATAGGTGAGGGTCAGATGTTGGGGAAGGAGTGTAGGTATGGCTATGGAGGATAGGTAGGAGTACAGAAATGACAGCATACAGGGTTGGTATATGACACATGTGGGGGGATACACCCTGAATGGGGATGGGTCTTCGGCATTCAAAAGCCCATGGAAACAGTGGGACGGAGGTCCCCAGTCATGGGCACCTGCCACTGCACCTACACAGCTGCAAAGGAGGCAGTGCTGAGAGCTGTCCAGGAAGGGCAGCATCACCCTGTAAATGTGACACTCCACCCTTGAACTGGCATATCTGGCTTCGTAACCCCTTAGGGTGTCACCAACGGAACACGTCCGGGATGCACAACAGCAGATATGTACCTGTCTCATCCCGCTCGCAAGGGGGACATGCTCCATCCTCAGTGGTGGTACCACCAGAACGTGGTGCAGAGCCAACAGAGGTTGATGTTATTGGCTGGGCCCCAGATGTGTTAGTGCCTGGTACCATGGTCAGCTGAAGTGAGACAGGAGGATCTGCCGTGACCTACAAACCCATTCAGCCTATGGTGTTGCATTTTAAACCCACATATGGCTTAGTGATAGACAACAGCATACAGGAGTATCTACAACAGTATGCATAGATATCACCAGCAACCCAACACAACAGATGGTATACATTTGCAGAGGGAGCACAACACATGCATATATACTGCATGCCAACTGTACAATGTGTAGTAGACGTGTGAACGCAGCTATGAACAGTTGCTCATCATTGGCTTGTTACTGGGAATCCCACACAGTGTCAGTCATACCACTGTCTCATGTGACACATGTCCAGTCAGGGATGCGATGGCAGTAACACATCCCTATCATAATGTACTGTCTGCAATCCTCACGCCATGCTTCTGTTGTGCACAGATGTGTGTTCAGTGTGTAACACAAGAAGCAAATGGTTGCACACACTGACCTGTTCACAGATGGCCTTACATATGGGGTTCCCTCATGAACAGAGTACTGTCATGTCTGTACTATAACATGCAGAATAGCCATTACCCCACACATGTTAAACAGGCAGTAGTCTCAATGCAGCATAGCTACACTTACATGCTGTAGTTGTGTGGCACATCACCCTCCTGTCATTAGGCTTTTTCCCACTGTGGAAAATGAATGAGTTACATCCAGATATCATCTGCGATGCCTTGTCAGAACACCACATCCAGGTACCACTCACAGCGACTGTCCAGATAATAACATGGTTCCCTAGATAGTGTACTGTGTTTATCAAGCAGATGGCTATGGGAACACCATCGCAGCTGTACCACATGCAATCAGCTAGAGGAAGACTGCAATAGGTGCAGAGGCCATCACCTGACCATTTCCATCTGTTACAATACACATGCTGCTGTGCAGGTGTACACCTTCACATCCACCAGAGAGTGTGTGTGCGGGATAGGCAATGTACACCAGGGAAGGGCTTCAAGACTTATCCATAAGCATCATCTGCCACACGCTGAATAGTACAGGGGCAAACCCCTGACTACTCATTACTATTACATGTGCATGACGTTACTACATGTGTCACAGAGGCGACATTTTGCTGTGCTGTTAGAACATGTGTGTAGGTGAGTGAGTGTCATCTGCAACAGATATAGTAGACATACATTAGATGTGGCACATATGTCAGTCCACGTGAACGGATGCCATTGTCACCACAACCACACTGTAATGGACACACATTGACACCTTTGCCAGGGCAGCAAATACACAATGTAACTACTTAGTTTGCCACACCACAGTAATGCACAGGTCCACATGCATCACAGGGGATATCTGGAGGTTCTATGGGCTAGGGTATGTGAAAGTGCTTGACAACTGTTGGTATGCCAATGAGGTTTATACTGGGAGTGACTGTGGTTGGGGGCATCACAACCCACATGCAGACACAGGGTGCCAGTACTGTCATGCAGGTATGCATTGCTCCATGGGTGTGTAGTGTTTGGCTGTGCAAGATGGCTGTACAAGGCTGGGTGAGCAGTAATTCTTGCCATTGCGTCACCCGACAATGCTGTGCAGTACAGGGGTGTAGTGTCTGCAATGTCCCACCCAGATGGGTACTGCATTATCTGGCCTGACATCCTGTTTACCAATGTGTAGGGCCACAGCTTTGCAATGCATGCCATGTCTGTGTTTGATAGTCCTTCACATGGACATTGCCTGGGATATGCATGTCCCACAATACTGTACAGTGACATGTACAAGTGTACCTGGTTTGGCAGACATATGTAGTGTACACAGCCTGTTATACCCCGATATGCCAATACTGGCCTGGTGTGGCGAAACCTGCTTATAGTGAGCAGGTCGGCCCTGCATCTGCATGGATAGAATGGACAGGTATTCCGTGGTGTCAGTGGCATGGGTCCATACAGGGCACATGTGTGCAGCATTGTCTGGCCTTAGTGGATCACATATGATGGCATGACATATGTTGCAGCCATTCAGTGTGGAACATAGTGAAGGCACAATGTGCACATATATGTGCCTATTGTACAGCTGTACAGGGTGCTATGTCCTCTGCTGGCCACTGCAGTCACACCATGCCTACTATCTGTCCTCAATGTGCATGCTACTAGCAACATAGTGGGATATCCTAGGCAAGGTTGTATGTGCATGGCACATGGGTGCGGGACATATACTGGACACTAGTAGGGCTGCATACTTAGTTCACCAGCCCTTTTGCCAGATGTATGGGTATGGCTTGCCAACACAGTGCCGTGGCTGACTGACAGCTGTACTCCTTGTTAGGTGGCCAATGTGTCATAAGATGGATACTATATAGGAAAACTACAAAACCCACTCCCAAACATGTCCAATGGTAAAACAATCATGGCCACATCTACACAGGCACTGACAGACAAACACAAACTTGCCATGTCCTGTATACAAACCCCTACTGTATCACACTGCAGCAACATGCATTTAGGGCATGCACTACAGTGAATACTACAAAGCACTGTACTTGTCTCATGCAGGCAGACACACACACACACATACACACAGTTGGCATGTCTGGGATTAGAACACCGACCTAACTACTTTAAAGTAACTACAGCATTACGCAGTTACAGAATGCGCTACCAAGATTAATGGGACACAGCACTCCTTGAGGTGTATTTGTAGATGGGTGACATCATCGGTCGTGATAACGGTGGGTATAAGAAATGTATGGAGTGTGAGCAGTATAAAAGCATTACTCAGTCCTTAGGCAAATGGACACACACACACACACACACACACACACACACACACACACACACACACACACACACACACACACATGGCAAGTGTGGGACTAGAACACTGACCTAACTACTTTATTACACTACAGCATTACGCAGTTACAGAACACGCTATTGAGATTACAGGGACACAGCACTCCCAGAGGTGTATTTGTAGATGGGTGACACCATCGGCCTTGATAACGGTGGGTATAAGAAATGTATGGAGTATGAGCAGTATACAAGCATTACTCAGTCCTCAGGCAAACGGACACACACACACACACACACACACACACACACACACACACACACACACACACACACACACACTGCAATTATGGGACTAGAACACCAACCTAACTACTTTATTACACTACAGCATTACGCAGTTACAGAACGTGCCACCGAGATTATTGGGACACAGCCCTCCCAGAGGTGTATTTATAGATGGGTGACATCATCGGCCTTGCTAAAGGTGGGTACAAGAAATGTATACACACACACATGGTATATCTGCTGCCTGTCAACAGTCCTCAACATTTGTAAACTACACATATCATCCTAGTCTGTTCACCCTGTGTATCAGACCATATGAGCATGTCCCTGCACCGATGGTGTGGATGTCAGGGATGTGGCACAGGCATCATTATATGCACAGGGTGTTAATGTTTGCCGGAGGCCTAGGCTGCACTGTTGTTACACAAGACACATACTGCTAACAGTATTGTACACCTGTATTACATGGTATATTTGCTGCCTGTCAACAGTCCTCAGCATTTGTAAACTACAAGTTTCATCCTAGTCTGTTCACCCTGTGCATCAGACCATATGAGCATGTCCCTGCACTGATGGTGTGGATGTCAGGGATGCGGCACAAGCATCATCATATGCACAGAGTGTTATTGTTTGCCAGAGGCCTAGGCTGCACCATTGGATGACATCATGTGTGTGGGTTTGGGCCTTTGATCTAATTGGGCATGTGTGGATGTTATGCATGTGTGTGTTGCGGTGCCTTACAAATGTTTCCAGTGTGTGCGTATATGTATGCACACAGTTTTGTCATGTGTCTGGCCTACACAGGGGTATTATTGAGAGCTGCAAACTGTACAGATGATGTTTTACAGTTCAAGGTGTCCGACCATGGACATGTGACCTGTGCCTGCCAGGGGTTGGATGGGCACTACCAGACAGAGGTGCAGATTGGTTACTGTCTGATGTCACTTGTCCACTGGAACTGTGTTCCTGTTGGGACTGTCCTGGGCCACGTGCACGTGGCCTGCTGTGTTGTGGTGTGGACAACACAGCACCAGATGCACTGCTGCTGCTACCGCCACTATGCAAGCGGGCATGTAAGGTAGCTCGTACATGTAGACCTGACCCAGGTGATGTAGCAGGCCTACGTCCACATGCCCGACACCTCACTTCTACCAGATGTTGCAACACAGACAGCTCACGCTAGCGGATTGCCATGCCACAGTCAAGAACTCCAGCCATGTCACCCAACCATCTATCCAAAGCATCAGCAAATCTGCTGTTGAGCATTTACCATTGCCTGGATGTTGTTGTTTGAAGAACGGACAGCAGCCCTCTGTAGCCTCTGATCTTCTCTGTTGTGCCATTCAGCACGTGCCTGTGCCTCCATTACAGCCTGAAACATGCATCTGGTGACACCAGCTGCTGCGCTCTGTCATGCAGGAGCATGTTGGCCGGAGGTCCTCCTATGAGCAGCACTGGCTACATGCCTGTGTGGGGCACCACCAGTAGTTTGGCTGACACCATGGTGTGCAGGCACACCTACCATAGTCCCCACACTTTCCTGTTCCAAGCTTCCACGCGCCAACTGTCCTTCCTCTATGGCCACCGGTGATGGGGTATGTGCAGGTATGGGATCTGTGTGTGGGGATGACGTGGATATAGATGGAATGGCAACCAATGGTACAGTTTCAGCCCCTGACAACTCTGCCTGTGTCTCAATCATACTTTCAACATCACTGCTAGAGTCTGTGGGGACACTAACATCAGATGTATCGCAGGAGGGCAATACACCTACATCACCTGTGAGGGCAGACAAGAACTGTAAATTACAATCTATACAACAGACACACACACAGACACACATGCATGTGATATGACAGAAGGCATGCAACATGCATGTGATACAGCAGATGGCATGCAGCGCAGACAATAATAGTGGTAGTTATCATACATCCCTGGGTTGCACACAACAGCATGCATGTGTCATAGCAGATGGCATGCAAATTACACAATCATAGTAGTACGATAATTCCACAGAAAAGACCACCAACCAACGAAGTATCCTGAAAACTGTCTTTAATAGACGTGACAACAATAAAAACGAACAGCAATCCAATTCAAAATGAGCGCTTTCGCCTGGTTAATACCAGGCTTTATCAAGATGCATATTGGAAGAACCCAATACTATATATAATCATTTGCTGGTCACCTAACCATAACATTCCATCTGAGTAGGTAACTTCATATGTCTGCAACCTGTGGGTGGACCGATCCGAGCCGGCAGCTTTACCTAGCTAAAAGATCTGAGCTCCTAGCTCCTAGCTCCTCTCCCTACCCATAATCCCCTGCTACACATCGCTCATTTTGAATTGGATTGCTGTTCGTTTTTATTGTTGTCACATCTATTAAAGACAGTTTTCAGGATACTTCATTGGTTGGTGGCCTTTTCTGTGGAATTATCGTACTTCTTGGTTTTGTGACTTACTGCACAATCATAGTAGTAGTTAGCATACATCCCTGTGTTACACCATGTGGACCAGCACAGTTTAACAGTACACCTGCCTGATGTGTGGCATATGACCTTGATAATCACATGTAGTATGACATGTGATCTGCTAATGTGTGCAATGACATTCATACATGTTTAACACAATGGTGACCTGTCAAATATACATTGGGGCAATGGTGTACCAATTCAGTGTTATCTGTCTGCCCTACAGATATACTGCATATTTAGCAGATGTGCATGGCCATTGCAGGGAATCATGAGGTGTCTCTAGTGCTATACAGTGTGAGTTACAGACAGGGTTCATAGCCATGACTGTGTTCAGATACAATACATATATACTGTGGAATGTGACCCACGTCACTGAGGTGTATACACACTAAACCATGATGTGGTAGTTGTGACACAGGTCACTGATGGGTATACGGATGACACCCCTGCACATCTGCAACCATATTGCTGCAGCCTGGCAACTATGGCCAGACATGGCGAACACGTCGGTACACCATGTCCCACATGACATCTGTGTACCACACACACGCACACATATGAGGAGCTAGTATGACATTTATGTCCAACACCAGCAACGAGAATGTACTGTATCTATGGCCTGACGTAGATACTTTACATGTGATTGCTGTCATGTCGCAACACCCTCAAGATGTTCAACACATCTTATGTGGTGGATTGATGTTATGCCTACACAAGATGTGCACAGGCCTGTAGGATGTCTAGTGTTCCACATCTATAATGTGACCATTATACAAAGGCCATGGTTGAACCATGTGTAGCCATTGTATGACAGGGTGTACACACAAGCACAACAAGTCTACTGTGTGTGTTGCTCTATGTCTCTGGCCATCCTCCATGGCCATGTGTGTACATGTGTTGTCCAAATTATTGTGATGGGCATCTATTTCACATGTCTGTGTTGTCCCATATGACATATATGCTCCACTGACAACAGGGTTATGTAGATAAAGGGTGGTTTGTGGGATATGTTTTCAGGTTAGGTAGGCAGTGTAGCAGCCAGGCCAATAGATGCCATGGACATGTCAAGATAGCACATCACATTGTGTGACATTCATAGCAGGGCTATGATCCACACTGGTGAAACCTGTGTGCTGGCCATACTCCAGCCCACCGTGTAGTACTGTTTGTATTCACCACATGTGTAGATCAGATCTGTAGTACATCCCTAAAGTGAACAGCACCTCCACCATTGTATGCACAGCTATCAACACATCTGGCAATGGCAGTTTGTGAGGATTTATGTCAGTGAGATGATTAACATAGTTTGCATGTGTTGGACATGGGTAGTCATTGTGATGCATTGCAGGTCCGACCTGTATATTGTGACAGAACCATACATTATGTGTACATGTTGTAAATGGCCACATGGCAGATAGATTTGTGCATTACAGTTCCTGATAAATAATAACACTCTCACCTGCAACGGGCTGCTGTTGCAGCAGAATGCCAGAGGTACCTAAATAGGAGTAACACAGCAGTATGAGCATAATCCACCCCAGGGAGAAATGTGCATAACACATACACCAGTACATTAGACTATACTATGGTGTATGCACATGTGTACATACACAGAGTAGCATACTATAGTATGCGGCATGTGTGTATGCATGCCTTGCATATGATGTTACATTACATATTGTACAGTGACACATGCAACTATATGGAATATAGTTGTTATAGGTGCAGTACTGACTTACCAGGCAACTCCAGGCTCAGTGGTTGAGAGACACCCACCTCCACAATATCAGCTAAGGCTTGTAGATGTGGTTCTGCAGGTCACCCCAGGTTGGCCAGTAGCTCCTCGGTACATGTGTGTAGGGGCTGGGTTGGTGGTCCACCACCTGTTACACCTTGTTCCCTGGCGATTGCATTTGTACGCTGTTTTGCCCATCTAATGAGATCTGTACAGTGTCTGCGCACCTGCTGGTATGTGCGGTTATGGCCACCCTCATCATTAACCCTCCTGCAAAGTTCCATCCACAGGGCATCCCGCTGCTGTGCATCCTGTGGCACATGGCTGAACAGAATATCGTGATTGTCGAGTAGGTATGGGATGAGGGCCTCATCCTCCAAGCAGGTAAAAGGGGGTAGCCTTGCACATGGCATATCTGGAAGACATAATGATGGAGACAGGTCACAGTAACTCACAGAGACATACAGAGCTACAGCTGAACATACATGTGTATCGCATTAATTAAGTTTAATTAGTTGTATTTGCAAACCTACATGACACTGACGTGTTTGTGTTACACAAATGTGACACTCAATGTTGAGTGGATATTATCACCATTTCCCTCTAGGCCTGACTAACCTGGTCTGCAAGGCTATGGTGTACATCATGGATCACAGTCACAGAGACACTGGGTACCTCCAAACATTTGAACCCTCCCTGTTTGGCATTGTTAAGGGTGGACCATGCCTCCTAAACCTTGTGAACTTCTTAGAGACAGTTACCAAGGCATTAGATGAGGGTAAGGAGGTTCACACAGCCTACTTAGATCTCTCATAGGCTTTCAACACCATTCTCCTTCTGGTATTATCAACATACCCATCCGCCAGAACATTAACCCCTGCGTCATGTGATGATTTGCAAAGTGGCTCATGGACAGAACCCACACAGTGTGAGTTGCATACCCTAGGTCTGACTGTATACCAGCTACAAGTGGCGTCCCCCAGGGCTCAGTCCTAGGACCCCTCATGTTTGGTATATACTTCTCTGGCGTACAGACAAGCACAGGAGGGCTTTGGCTGAAAAGGTTTGCAGATGACTGCAAACTAGGGGAAATAATTGTTCCCCAGCTGTTACAGACACCCTCTGGAAGGGTTGCACTGAGAAGGATACCTGGTGTTAATATCATGGCGTCAAGCTGAATGCCTAAAAGTGCATAGTCATCCCCTTTGAATATAACTAGTTACCCGTGGACTACCACACAGGTGTTAGTCCCCTACATACAGAAAAGGTAATAAGGGATTCGGGAAGCCCAGTAGATAGCAATCTCTCCTTCGATACCCATAATGACAAGGTGGTTAGAATATCCTTCTACATGGCGCCCCCTAATCTCTAATGGGTTCGCATCCAGATCAGAGGGGCCATTGTGACTCTACACATGTCATATTAGACCAATTAAAGGATACAACACCCCATTTGAGATATACCTTACACGACAACTGCAACAGCTTGGAAGACCACACCAGTACCACACTAAGAGGATTACTGACCTCAAACAGATGACCTATGCAGCCCAACCTAAGAAACTCCAGCTGTACTCAGTTGCATACCGCATACTCACAGGTGATCTCTGCTTGACATACAAGGCCCATGTCCAACCCTGTATTGCTGGATATGCTCCACCTAAGCAGAAGCCCCTGAGAGCCCCATGCTATAGGGGATATACACCTAACCACAACGATGAGTAGGATGTGCTGGATGGATAGATTCCTGACCCAGACACTCCCCATGCTTTGGAACCTGATTCCAATGTACATCAGGCAGGGCTCCCTCACTAGCACTCTTCAAGGGGAACCTTGACGTGTGAATGGGAGACAGACATGTACCCCGGGGATCACTGCAGTGGCTCTGTTAGACATTGACACAGGTAACTATTGGCTCTACCATTCAGAGGCACAGGAAACCAACCTATGGGGGTGGTGAAAGCAAACACATACTAGCTAGGCTTACAGATACCCTTGGCAAGACAGCATAGTACCTACCTTTGCACATATTACATGTCTTATGTGCATGGATAGTTAAATAGCTCTTCCATTTTATTTTGCTATCATGCTGATAAACTGTTGGCTCATTAAAAGACATATGTATCCTGCTATTGTGTATTGTAAATGCCAATTGACATAACTAATGTTTGACTAACATTACAGTAATGCTATGTAGCTTGTAATACATATCTGCCTACAATACTGTACATTACACAGTTATTGGCACAATATTCCACAATGCAAATCTTAACTGCACAGTGACCCAACCTTCCACATGTTATTCTCTGTAATACACCCATACATATGGCTACAGTTACAATATATCAACATATACTATCCCCTGTTATAGCACATACTTGTTGGACCAGCCCTGCCACTGACATCGGCTGGTGAGGACTATTTCTGTTCAAAGCCCTTATATAGCATCCCTTGTGGTGTATGCGGTGTTTGCCTTGTGACCTACAGCAGTACACACAAAGACTACAAGCATTACTATGCTCACCAATACATCACTACAAGATAACTGTTTCCACTATATGGATTGCGTGCAATTTAAATACTACAGAAAAGTACTACATACACAGACATACTGACTGTTCGACATACCTTATTAGTAACCTGAGGTGTCGTTAACTGTTGGTTCAATCCTTTTTGGATTGTGTTTCAATGTTCTTTGTAACGTTCCGCTGATATATACGGATGGTTTGAATGTGTGATATCACATCGTTTTCTAGTTACATATCGGTAACATGTGGTATCCTGTCAACCAATTGCTGTTCCAAAGTAGTTAATTAGATGCACATCAGCTGTGCAGCTACTCCATTAGCTGATACCATGGCGACAGTGGTGTATAACTGAGTACTCCTTTTGGGCGTTGTCCGTTTGCCTTACTTTCAAGGAAGATGGCCTAGATGTGTTTTTGCGATATATTTCAACAGCTATATGGAGACACACAGAGATATATAAGCTTCATGACTCCCGTGGACTGTGTGTAATGGCTAGATGATTTAGTTCTACATGTGAGTACAGCTGTTATATTTTGGAACAGTGCTACTTATGCAGGGTTTGTTTGTACCTGATACTTCTGCAGATGTTTAAGTCTGGCAAGGATGTTTGGCCAGGTCAAGGCCGTATGGCTATACATGAACTGTTATGTGGTGTACAGTGTGTTCACTAGACATCCTTGATTTGGTGTACAAGTGTAGCATACTGTGCTGTTACTCACTAATTGCTAACACATCCTGGTGTACGCACAACTCTCTGAAACGGGATTAGTGCAAACAAACCCTGTTACATCAGCAGCTGTTCCATTGTATAACAGCAGCCATTTCATATAGGGCCATGTTAGTGTGTCTCTGACAAGGTATGTTAAGGTTTCTGCAGATGTCGTACAGTGAGTGAATGATTTGTGATGTTATTACCGTTTGTACTGTAATATGTCTGGGTGTGGGGGGTGATGTTGGTGGGTGTGCTTAGCAGATGCAGGTGTGTAGGAACTGATTTTATACATAATCGCTATGTGCATGAGGGATCTTTCCCTATTTGAACACCTATACTTTTGTGGACTAATACAATGGTAATTGCAGGCTGATTCATTAAGGCACTGTTATGTGGTTTCTGTATAGCATGCAGGTGATGTTAGTCATTGAATCCCTTCGGTAATAATTCTGAATGTAATAACGTGTTGTTACATGATAGCTGTGTATTTCTGTCATACGTATTTGCAGTCATCGTAGTTGTGTTGGTGACTGACCCTCTTTGGCTAGGGTTGCCACCTTTTCATATGGCCATAGTGGGACCTTTACGGGACACACATCTGATTTTATAGGCTGACACAAACCCACGGTCAGTACAAGGGATAGAACTTTCCATTCTTGCCTATATATAAGCTTAGTCTTGTAGCAGTTTAGTTGCTTATCCTGTTTCCTGTAACATGTAGGTATTTTAGATACAGAAATAACTATTGTATGCAAGCATTACAGTACATATGGGACATAATTATGTCCTACAATACCAAGACATTTGCCACATTTAATATATTTGGTCAGGACACAACTGCCCAAAGAGGGAGTGTCCCTCGCAAAGTGGGACAGGTGGTAACACCATCATTGGCTCATGTCCATAACACATATTTGTAATAGTGTATAGGCATATACTCTCCATATCCTTTGTTCATAAAGGTTGGTAGTGGTGGAATGTGTGATTGCTATAGTCCATGTTATACACATATATGAACACTTCAACCGCTGTATACGGGAGACCTACGGAATCCCAAAACCACAGTCTTCTGATGCACATAGTACCGGGACCAGACTCCCATACCCCACATTACCGACATTGACAGTAACTGGCGAAAGTAACACGAACATGGAACACACACGTAAACACAGACACACTGCTATCCAACACATCCAAACAAACCATCCTACACTATGTATAAGCAGGTGGCCAAGCCCCCCCACAACCCCCATGTAGGTGTCTGTGCCCCTCACAACACCCCCTACTTTAATATTCTATCTCTTAGGTCACGCAAACAGACGTACAAAGCTAACCCACAACCACACATTACAGTCCCCCAAGAACACACACCACACACAGAACACACACTTACACACACTACAGCCCTAAGAAACACACTTAGACACAGTAACCTACCCAAACTGCAACACCAAAAGCACTGACTAACTGTCCATTAACATTGTGCGATTACACCTCGCTCATCTGGTGTTTCGGTACTGTGTTCTTTTGGACCTTAAGCCTCGGGATTACACGCGTTGATATGTAAAGCAGTCAGTATGTGGTAGGTATTCCATTTATATGTACCTCCATGGTTATGTAGATGTTGTTAACCTATCTATATATCTACATATATATGTATATCCCCATATATCGACATATCCCTCTCTCGCCCCATCTTTATCTCTCTCTCTCTCTCTCTATATATATATATATATATATATATATATGTGTGTGTGTGTGTGTGTGTGTGTGTATCTATATCTATATATATATATATATATATATATATATATATATATATATATATATATGGATCTACCTTAGTAGAGCGACATGTTAAAAGAGCGAACACGAATTAACCGACGCCAGAAGATCGCAAGTCACTTCACCGACGCCAGAAGATCGACAAGGCAGAAGACCTATGGAGGAAGACACCGCTGAGAACACTGCGATGGGGAAAGGATGTAAGTATGCGGTAGTGACGGACGATAGGGTGCAGTAAGGTAGTGTGCATGTTGGTGGTCTGTAGGGGTAGGGGTGGGATAAGTGAGTTAGGTTAGCGGGTTAGGTAAGGGTGCAGTAAGGTAAGTGTGCGATGTTGGTGGTCTGTAGGGTAGGGTGGGATAAGTGAGTTAGGGTTAGGGCGGGTTAGGTGAGTATGCGATAGTGACGGACCTTAGGGTAAGGGTTTGGGTTAGGGTTGTAGATAGTTGTGTATGTATGGGTTAGTGTTCGTTTGTAAGGATTTTGGTGTGCTTGTGTTGTGTGTGTGGGTTTTGGATAGGGGATTTGTTTTGTTTGTTGGTATGATGTGTCGGGTGTATGCGATGTCGTGTTTGTGCACTGTCGATCTTCTGGCGTCGGTGAAGTGACTTGCGATCTTCTGGCATCGGTTAATTCGTGTTTGCTCTTTTAACATGTTGCTCTACTAAGGTAGATCCATATATATATATATATATATATATATATATATATATATATATATATAAAAAACATACACCTTTCATTGGGTACATGCCGGTTTGTCCTGTTTCAGCACATTCCTACATTTTGTGTTTTATCTTGTCAGTATACACAACTGCTATTGGTACATCTCAGGTAGCTTAGTGGTATGTTATTGTGATGAATGTGCACATGGTTGTGTGTTCTAATCCTGACAGTGATATCTTACCTCTCAGAGCAGGCACTGGTAGTGTAAGGGTGATTAACGCACATTTCAGCGGTTGTGTGTTCCACATGTTTATTATTCTGTGGAGAACTACCTATATATGCATACTATGTAACATGTACACATCTGTGAAGATTCCTGTCAGGGATACTTCCCATTATTTGGAACTACATCCCTGATTACATTATACAAAGCCCCTCACTAACACTCTGGGGAATCCTTGCAGAGGGGGTGGTGAACAGTAGCTACAGCCCAGGGATTCCAGAAGTGGCTCTGCTCCACAGAGGGACAGTTAGTTAATCAATGGGGTGGCGACAGCAGACACATTTTGCCTATGCTTATGAGAGGCCTCGGCAGTTGGGCATGTACCTACCTATGTATCTATGAACCTGTACATACAGTATGGACACATGCTGATAGCTTAATTTACTGTTCAGGTATTGACTTACCTTGTGCCAATGGTGGTTGTGTGTACAATAGTTGAGGACTACCTATGTAGGATGCACACAGCAGACCACCTATACATGACAATTTACAGGTGGTCGTGTGTGTGTGTGCCATTCATGTTTGCTGTGTGTGCAGGTGGAGAAGGGTGTCAGTCCATGAGTGCCTACACTGTCAGTGTGTGTGCTATACATTCTCTCTTTGCCAAAGCATGGGCATACTGGGCACATCTCCATCTGCCTACTGGGGCTAGCACAGGGTGTTCGTGGTCTGAGTCCCACTGTGCCTGTGGGTCCCTTGGCAATGGTGGTGGGCTTTGAGGGCCCCTGCTGCAGCTGTTTCCGCAGGATCATATTGTGTAGCATGGCACATACTATGAAGATGTGAGCACACGTTCCTGGAGAGTACTGTAAGGCTCCACCAGATATGTCCAAGCAACGGAACTGTGATTTCAGCATCCCAAACATGCACTCTATGATGATTCTGGTTTCTGCATGTGCCTAATTATGGCGTTCTTGCGTGGCTGTGTGTGCATTTCTGATGGAAGTCATCATCCACGGTTCCAGTGCATAGCCAGCATCCCCCACCAGGTGGCCAAATGGGATGTCCTCCCTGGCAAATACCTGATACAGCTGTGAGGCATGCCAGATGTGGGAGTTGTGATAGCTTCCAGGGCTGCCAGCACACACATCCATGATAATGCCCTGGGCATTGCACACGACCTGGCAGTTGATGGAGGGGAATCCCTTGCGGTTTATGTAGCACCTACCCTGCTCACTGGGTGGTGATTTGATGTGTATGGGCGTGCAGTCTATTGCACCCAGTACCTCAGGGTAGTCTGCCACATAGTGGAAAAGACGCATATTGCTGGGCAGCTCCTCCTGCATTCAGGGGAAGTATATGTGCTCATTGGCATGTGGTAACATGGCATCCAGGAACTGGTGGAGTACCCTGGATGCTGATGCCTGTGAGATCCCCACGATATCCCCAGTTGGCCTTTGGAAGGTACCTGTGGCTAGTATTTTCAAGCTTACACATACCTTCATGTCCACTGGGATGGGTTCCCCTCTGTTACTTCTGGCTCTGAGGCGTGGCTGGCACAGCTCAACAAGTTGCTGTATGATGTCCTGGTCCACCCTGTAACACTCTACTATCTCCAGATGATGTAGCCCCTGGTAGGTTACCCTGGGTCTGAACACTTTTCTCCTCCTCCAGTGCCTGAGATGGTTGTCAGCATCATCCTCCACACCAATGTAAGTCTCCAAAACATGCTGGTGAATCAAAGCTATGGCGGCCCCTAACATATACATATTAAAAGTTCCCCATCAGTATACACCAATGGTGCAGAGTGTCTGGGAATGCACAAGTGTGTGTGTGGGGCTTTCACACCTTATAATATTGTGCAATGGATGATGCTGGTGTAATTGGGTGTGTTTGTGCTATTCCAGCTGCAGGGTATCCTAATTATTGGTTTTACAGCAGGTACTGCTATTATGGGGCCTTTGTTGTTGACTTACGCTTGTCTGCCGTGATTCATCTATTGCCCTTTACTTCTATTTTCAACCCGATTCCCCTCCCATTGTCAGGCATGCATCCAGCTGATGCCTTTCTTGTTTTGTGCTTCCACAACCCAAGATTGTGTTGGGAAATGTGTTATGTAGCTGATCTACTGCAAGTTTGCTTTGTTCTGCTGTGACAGTTCTTTTTTCTTTGCTGTACAGCACCTCCCCTTTCCTGTTCTGCAGGTAGCTGCTAGCAGCCTTGTTAGCTGTTGTCTATGGTCCGCTGTGAGTTTCTAGGTGTTAATTACTCATTTGTACTCCAATTACCATGCTGCATCATTTCCTTATTGTCTTCCCATATCCTTCCTGTTTCAGCTGTGGTGCTCGCCACGCACAGCTGTTTACCGGGTTTCATGCAAGTTTTCATCCACGTTCACATGAACTTTTGGTTACCTTGTGTGCTCTCAGCTAAGCAAAGCTATGGCTACTTCCACACCCCTATCCAGCGGCTTTGCTTAGCAACATGCAACATGGATTAGCAATGATCCAATGTGCTTACAGCTACGGTGGCGCACCCCTCTCTTGATGTCATGTTTACCTCCAGGCCACTCCTCAGTGTTGTAATGCTACGCCGTGTGGTACATCCTTATGCCGGTGGGGCATTTGCGATTCAATATTACTGACTCATTTGCATGGCATTGACTGCTAATTCCTAGTTACCACATGGAACACTGTCACAGACCCTTAGCAACCCTTGCGCCATGGTTGAGGTGTAGCATGTGTGCCATTGAATATTATGGCGATATCATGAATTTCATTACATTACAGTTTTATGACATCTAAATATATTTTCCTTGTGATCCCATTTGCGCACCGATGCACTGCGGTTTTACTTTGCGTTGGTGTGGCCATGACATTGTTGTGCATGTTGTTTTATGCCACTGGCTATATATTTAGCCATTGGCATATATTAACATTATAATACGTAACTTTGGTCTGCTCTCATGGCTCCAATTTTATGTTTGACAAAATGCAAACCATTTTTTTTTTTGGTTTACATTTTTACATGCTTACGCTATGCTTGCACCACTTCATGAATCGCTATATACCTTCATTTGCATGCTACACTGCTGTGCATGGGGTAATTAGCATACATGTGCCGGGAGCAGCGCAGCTCTGGTGTAGGCTGGTAGTGCACGTGGAAACAGCTCTTACCTGAATCGCTCGGCGGCCATATTTGGCACTAGATCGCTGACGCTACTTCGGCGCATGGCGCAAGCTTCATGAATCCCAGGGATAGTTTTTCAACCAGCTGACAAGGGGGCTAATTGGTGGTAATGTATTATGTTCAGTATTTAAAGATGTGCTACTAGCATTCAAATGACAGTAAAATGTATAAAACTGTTGGTTATGTGGAATATGAAAATGCATTAGAAAATTACAGGGAACGGTTACATAAAGGTTTTAGACTGGGATATTTTTCAAAACATGATGTGGATAAGAAATTTAATTGTGAAAAATGCACTATGACTCTTTTTTTCTGTTTACCTAAGATTCACAAAAGTATGACAGACCCCCCCCCCCCCCGGTCATCCCATTGGTTCAGAATGTAATTCTTTTTACACATAACTAAGTAAAAAGGTAGCTAAATTATCTCCTACCTACAGTAGTAAAATGTCCTTCTTATATACATGCTGTTTTTGATTTCTTGAAAAAAATAGAGGGGGTTAAATGGGAACAGGAAATATATTTTGTTACACTAGCTGTATCTAGCTCATATACTGGTATACAGTGTAACTTTGATTTGGAAGCATTATGTTGTTTTTTAGGTAATAGCCCTGTGTCTAGTTATATTATTGAGTTAGAAAATTTTTGTTTAAAGAACGATTTCTTTGAATTTAATGGTACATTATTTAAACAGCTACAGGGAGCAGCTATGGGGCAGCATTTGCCCCCATGCGTGTGAACCTGTTTGAGTTTCTCTGAAAATGAATATATTTATAGAAAAGATTTTTTAAAATAAATATATTATTAATTATATTAGATTTATCGATGAACAATTTTTATTTGTAAAGGTGATTGGCACGAGGTGAAAGATTTTGATGAAAGTTTAGATAATGGGTTTCAGTTAAAATTTGATGGTCAACAAGTGAGACACAGAGTATCTTTTTTTAGATATGATGTTAGAGAAGGGGGTCAATACTTTACTGACTAGGAGTCATTGAAAATTTGAAAGAGGTAACCTGTTTCTACATGGTAGTAGTTGTCATCTCCCCCACACTTTATGATCTATACCATATGGAGAGTTTGTTAGACTGTATAGGCTGTGTAATAGGGACCAATATTTTGAAAAAGAGGTAGAAAAGATATTTTCCATTTTTGAAAGGAGAGGTTATGACAAAAAAGTGCTGGTTGAAAGTCTTGAAAATGTACAAAAGTCTATGGGGTAATAAACCCATAGGCAGATGTTATAGAAAATATGTACCATTGGACAATAATACAGATAAGAAGAAAGAGAAGCTCTATTTTGTAACTAAAGACAGTTTTAGTGTAGCTCGATCTAGTACAATCACTTAATTTGGGGGGGGGGTTCTGGTACAACAAAAAGGATTTTGTGATATTCTGGAAGAAAGAACCTGTGTATCATACAAGCATGAAAGGAACCTAGGAGATATGATAAGCAGAGGTGCATTTGTAGCACCTAAGATTAATATTGAAAGGTGAAGTAGTCTTAAAGGGACCTTCCTTTGTGGAAGGTGTTGCTGTTGTAATTTTGTGGTTAAGTTGTTCCCAAATATTAATGGAAATGTAGCTCCTAAGGTTAATATTGAAAGGTGAAGTAGTCTTAAAGGGACCTTCCTTTGTGGAAGGTGTTGCTGTTGTAATTTTGTGGTTAAGTTGTTCCCAAATATTAATGGAAATGTAGCTCCTAAGGTTAATATTGAAAGGTGAAGTAGTCTTAAAGGGACCTTCCTTTGTGGAAGGTGTTGCTGTTGTAATTTTGTGGTTAAGCTGTTCCCAAATATTAATGGAAATGTAGCTCCTAAGGTTAATATTGAAAGGTGAAGTAGCCTTAGAGGGACCTTCCTTTGTGAAAGGTGCTGCTGTTGTAATTTTTTGGTTAGGTTATTCCTAAATATTAATGGAAAAAAATATGAGACACAAAATACTTTTAAATGTGACACTGAAGGGGTTGTCTATGTAGTTAAATGCCCATGTAATAAAGATTAGGTTGGTGAAAGTAAAAGGGCATTCATAGTTAGATTTTTATAATATATTAAGGACATAAAGAAATGTAAGATGGAGAGCCCAGTTCCTGCACATTTTAGAGAATATCATGGTAGTAATGTGGAAGGACTTCAGGTCAGTATATTACAACAGGTTAAAGTGGATAGATTCAATAACTTCTGTTTTTAAACTTAAAGTACTACAAATAGAAGCTATTTTTATATTAAAGTATGAAACTTTAGTCCCTAAGGGACTTAATACAGAATGTAAATTGGAGGGTTTTAATTGGGTAAATGTTTTGTAATGATATAATTGTTTTAGTTATTTTATTGAATAATTAGGGGAAATTGTTTTGTATGTAAAGGATGTGTGTTATTTGTGCTTTTTATACTCTGAAAAGTGTGCTTTTTATTCTCTGAATAGGCTTTTTAGCTGAAGAGCTAAGAGAGATTTTATCTGAATAAAATGCTACTGTTTAGAAAACTACTTGGTGGATTCCCGGTCATGTGTAATCTGCTGTTGCTGCATACCCATAGCAAGCCTGAGAGCAGTGAGAATCTATTCCTCACCCTCAGAACTGTCATCATTGTCTCTTGTCTCAGTTTCATGTGCCAGTGCTAGACATGGCATTGTCTTGGCAACATGACAAAACATCTTTCCAACACAGCTAATCCAGGCACTGAGGCCCCTTTCTATGAGAACCGTCACCAGCCCTGTCAGTTCATGCTGGTTGACAAAATCACACCTCTACCTCTACTACTAATACTACTAATACCCCCCCCCCCCAAGAGGGTACCAGTGAACCAGCAGCCAGGTGAGAGCTATCTGACACTGATGGACCAGGTAGGGCAGGGTTTATGGAGGCAGGACTGACAGTTTAGGACCTTGAAGTGCTGGGTGTTGGTGCTACAATCTGTGGCAGGGCCAATATGCAGTGGTCAGTAAACCAGTTTGTGCTCAATGTTAGTTTTTGTAAGCAGAAATGTATAGCAACAGACCATTTTTAGCCATATAAAATATTCCATAAAAAATGAGAGAGAAGGGGTGGGGTGAGGCAAAAAGAAAAAGAATTAGATCCATGGCAAATACCATGACTGTATAATTTCACAAAATATCCATTTATGATTATCCAGTCTATACACGTTTGCCACATCCAGGTATGATGGAAAGGTCTTACTCTGCTGTAGCATTATGCACATGCACTGCTTTGATATCATAAATATAACTAATTATTTCAGTATTGCTATGTTGCATATAATTACAGTAGTTATTATGCTTACAGTAAGACCCAATGCATACATATGCCATGCCTCCCTGAGGCGACTTAATCTTTCTTGGGGGCAGTTCCCTGTTTGCTGTGATGTCTACAGCAGCTGTACGATAGAGAAGAAGAGACTTGAAAGTATAATGAATGCCAGTGTTGGCTGCCTACTTCATTCTATATAATTGAATGGTGATGAGTCAGAACACTTACACAGCTGAGGGATCTCAGTAGTTCTAAACTCATCCTCCTATCAGCTAAGGAGGTCCTTTGTGTGCCATTTCAGGTCACTATAGTGGTGACAGCAATTATCTCCAGTACATGAGATACTAGTTGCACTGGAGACAGCCTTGGCTAAGCTGTTCCAAGCCTCAGCCTTATACTAAGAAACAGTATAGTGCAGCTGCAGCAGCCCTATGGCTGCAGTTCTTCATGGGGAGTATCACTAAAATCCTGGACTCCTCCACACCCCACCTCTGTGCTCTAAATTTAGTACTCCTCTCCCTCATCAGCCATGTCTGCACAAGTCAAGCAACAATGCTGTGTCTAGATTGGTGTCAAATAAGAATCTCACATTTAACAACCATTGCACAAACACACACACCCATGCCAACTGCATTTGTGCAATGAAAAGCAGAGAGATCCATTGCCAAACAAAGTGGAAGGGATTTTATCAAACAGTAATGAAGGTGTAAAACATGATAGTAAAATTTGCCACATGTGATGCTCAACCTAGTCATTGGTCAACACTGATGTGTAATGGCTTGGCTTGTAATCATTGGTCTTTGGAAGGTTAAATAGAATTACTTGGGACATGCATACTGTAGAAGGAGGGAATCAAACCTCTGGAATTAATAAAGCATACCTTTCATGGCATGTTATTATTTTGCAGAGCTACAGGAGAACTCCCTTTTAACCCTGCTCATTACAGACATACAACATTCAGTATGCACGATAATCCACTTCAAATACGCCTGTATGGCAGTGTGACTTTAAGAAGTCCTGGGCACTGCATTTCCCAAAAAATAAATAAATAAATAAATAGCAGCAATACTGTAGCTGAATACTACAGCTCAGGGTATGATACATACAAATTATTTCACAACACATACTGTCCTAAACACGGAGTTGAGTTATGTGAGGATTCAAGATGATTTTAACTAAAATATTGTGCCACCATAGATATGTGCATGTATTTTTAATTAATTATCATAACTGTCATGCTTTAACAATTGCACAACAATCAACTGAGTTTCATAAGTAAGTCATTAATGATATATGCTGCCTTGAAAAGTATGCATATTGAAGCATTTCCGATACATGCCCTGCAATCAAGTTATAGCCATTTTCAAGAAGTGTTGCCTTCCTAATCAAAGTGTTTTGAGAAATGGCATTCTGATACCCTTTGTATATAATAATAAAAAAAATGCAAGCTGGATTTGAACCCTAGATAACCTGTGGTGTTCTGTATTGAAAGTCACTATACTTAAACCTTGCACCACAGAAACAGTTACAAAGCAGATGGATATTATGTGGTGGTGCAGTGGTAGCATTGTCGCCTCACAGCAAGAGGTTCTCCCATTCATTTCTTGGCTGGAGTGCCTTCTGTGTGGAGTCTGCATGTCCTCCCTGTGGTCGAGTGGTGTTTGAAAGACGTGTGAATGGGCGTACCTTTGTTGAAGGTTGGGCATCAGGCTGGCACCTCGGCACCATAAAAAATCTACCGCCAATCATTAGTGGACCGGAGTTCCGCTGTGGCAACCCCTAACTGAGAAAAGCTGAAAGAACAACAACTATCCAGAGTGCTGGCATCCACACATTGCTGCTCAGCTTATTTATGCTACAGAAGTCTGTCTGAATAAAATTTTTCACTTTATCATTAAGCAGGTATGTTTTATTGCATGCCACTCAGCAGTGATCAAGTGCAGAAGGCAAGAAACACAAAAAACAGCATATGAAGTTGTGATGTATGTCATGAATCTCGAGTAACAATTAACACATTCCCTTCATACAGAATAGATATGAACCCCAAACCAACTCTGTTATGTGTATAAAGGCATTGCATTTACAGCTTGTGCCACAAATAGAGGTATATATATCATGTGCCCATCACTCACTCTTTACAAATACCTTGCAGCAGTGAAAGAAGTGTTTGCACTAATTAAGAATACAGAAATTAAATTTTTCATTTTGCACTTCACCTGTGAGCCCTGCTTGCACTCTGCTAAGCAGTGTGCAAATTGCAAAGGCCAAACACATATTTATTTATTATTTTATTATTTTACATTTGTTGACCGGGATAGTCCAACTGGAGCCATATCCATTTTCAGTGGAGGCCTGGGGAGATAAGCTCCAAGTTATCAGATACAATAATACAAGTAAAACAAGAGTACATAAGTAGTATTACCAATGAATACATAGGCACACATGAGATACACCTGGTTATATTCAGGAGAAAATTAACAAAAAATAGTTAGTTGGATTATTCACATACATGTTGAGAGTTACCCGGGCTTGCTGCAGTGGCAAAGCCAGTTAAATGCCATATGTTGTTTGAGTTTAGTTTTAAATTGTCCTAGGGAGGAGAGCAAAGTAATATCACCTGGAAGTAATTTCCAGGTTCTGCCTGCAGTGTTAGCAAAGAGGACATCTCCAGCAGCGTTGTTGATTTTGACTGTCTGAATTAGAAGTTTGTTTGAGGATCGAAGCTGTCTTGGATTGTTGTGGGAGGTGATAATATTTTGAAGGGCTGGTGTGTTATCTGGGTTATAGAGGATTTTGTTAGCCATGATCAGCAGGTTATATTGGATGAGACTGGGAAGTTCTAGCCACCCAAGCTGATTTAGATTGATACAGTAGTGTGTTTTAAAAGGCATTCCAGTGACAAACCTGGCAATATGATTATAACAGGTTGACAGTCTATTTAGTACAGATTTGTTTAGATTGGAGAGAAGGGGGGAGGCGTATAAAAGTTTTGAGAGTAGATGAGAGTGAGCTATAGTCATCTTAGCTGGAGGCGATAGGAAGGCTTTTATTCTATACAGTGACCCAAATTTTTTATTGATGTTCTTGATTGTTTGATTTACATGTAGGTCAAACTTTAGGTTATTGTCAATAATGAGACCTAGTAATTTTGTAGATATATAACATATAACAGTTTATATCCCACACCATAAAATACAAGGACAAACACAACGTGTATTTGCATTCATCAACAATTATACCACTAAAAGGACACATGCTATATTATTATATTTTCTTTAAACACTAAAAGCAGCATGGGGCTTCAATCTGAATTCAAACCTGAACCTTCTTCCCTGTTTCTTTAGGCTAACTTCATTTACACCATGTGCTACAGTGACAATTGGATGATATATAGAATTTCTTCTCTTAACAAAGTGTACCGTGTACCACTCTAAAACATGCAAATGCTGGAAATTCATATTAAATGTCTCACTGCCATGAAATGCTACTAGTTCAAGCTGTGTTTTGCTAAAATGGTTCGAAATGATGAACCAATAAAAGAAAAAAAAAATGTCAGTAGTAGTAAATATCAGGGAATAATACAAATATAGGATTATGAGGTTTCCTTACTCTGTGTGTTAAAACCTGAGCATATGCTCAGGAAATGTGCATTAACTCACACAAATAGCACACTATCTGGACTTGAACCCTCAATTCAGTGCAGTAACAACACTCACTCACTTATATTCCTTATCCCACTTTGCCACCAACACAGGCTCAGATTACTAATCAGAAAATGTACATACCGTACAGATATGACATAGAAGACCTTCAAATTACTGATCTAGCGGAAGAAAGATAAAAAAGTCCTTTTTTCATTTGCTTGAATATGTCTTAATGAATGTGATATTGACAAATAATTTAGGTTGATAATAGCCCATACCATATTAATGTGAGGTTGCCAACACTGCCAGCTATTTCTTCTCTTTATTTTCTGAGTATCCATCCATTCCTTCAGCTTAACTAACAGAAATGTATTTATTACATGGGTTAACTGGGAAAGTCTGACTGGGCTAAGAGCCCGTTTTCAGCAGATGCCCAGAGAGAAAAGCTCAAATAAAAAGTACAATATATTCTTTTGAGTATAAAACAGCAGTAAATCAGTTAAAAATAATGATATGAAATTAAACAACACTCAACATAGTACAAAACTTAAGTAAAGGCTAGTACAAAATATAGTATATACAAAATTACATGTTACACAAAAATATCATTGGTAGTCCAGAATGTTTGAGATTCCTGCAGGATGGAATTGTGTAAATAGTAAATTGAGAGGAGCCAAAGCACCATTAGAAAGGAGAGATAAATGAGAGAAAATTTTGATTGAAGGAAACATTGAGAAGCTGTAGCAGTGGGAAAGGGGTGGGATGAGCATTAGTGGATATAACCAGGGGTCAGACAGGAGCATAGCCAGTTATTGGCTAGGTGGTTGAGTAGTTGCTGTTTGAACTCATGATGGTGTGGATTTTTATTAATTGAAGGAGGGAGAGTATTCCAAAGTTTGGTAATTTTATTAGAATAAAGGCAGTCCCATGATAATTGTGGGAATGCAAGACCTTTAGCATAAGTTTATTGGAGGATCTGAGGGACCTGGAGTTGAGAGAGGGTTGGACAAGACAGGAGAGGGCAGGAGGGTTGGTGAATTAACTTATGGACTATCGTTGGTTGGTTGTGAGCTAGAAGGTTAGGGAGTTCTAGCCATTTTAGTTGAGACAGCACAGTACAGTGGTGGGTCCTGTGTGGGTATTCATGGCAAACTTTACAATTTTGTGATAGCATGATTCTAGCTTGTTTATTTCAGATTTGTGAAGGCTGGTGAGAATATGGGACCCATAGCGGAGGGCATAAAGCAGATGAGAATGGGCAGTGGCAAGCCTGGCATTGTGGGTAAGATATGGTCTGGCCCTATATAAGGTGTCAAGCTTGATATAGTCTTGTTTGATAGTTAGAGAGACATATTTTGCAAAGGTTAGATTGTCAACAATAGTGACCCCTAGGAGTTTAGTATGAGTTGTGGGTTCTATATTGTTTCCGTTTGACAAGCATATTGTAAGAGGGGTGTGACAAGGTTAGGCTATTTTATTTTTGAAGATTATTAATTTGATTTTATTAGGGTTGAGAATTAGTTGCTGTTCTGATAGGTATTGCTCTATGCTTTGTAAGGCTGATTGCATTTTTAACTGAAGTTCATGGGGTGAGGGACAGAGCATATAAGGGTAGCATCGTTGGTGTATTGGACAGTGGTGGCTTGACTGGTTGCAGAGCTGAGGTCGTTAGTGAATAATATGAAGAGGAGAGGGCCAAGTATTGAACCTTGGGGCACACCAACAGAGATGGGGAGAAGGGGCGAAAGAGTGTTTTGCCATTTGGTGGCCTGCTGCCGATTGAAAAGATAGCTGAAGAACCAGGACAGACTGGCTGAGCTGATGCTGTTGGTTGAGAGTTTGTTGAGTAGAAGTTGATGGGAGACTGTGTTGAAGGCTTTTGACATGTCCAGAAAGATGGAGGAGACTGCTTGGCCTTCATTTAGGAGATGATAAATGGTGTTTGTAAAATAGATTAGAGCAGTGGAAGTACTATGATTGGGTCTAAAACCATGTTGTGAACTGAAGTTGTTAGAGAGGAGATGGTTAAGGAGCTGTTTGTGAATGCATTTTTCTAAGATTTTTGCTAGGGGGGAATGAATGGCAACCAGGCAGTAGTTTGTTATCTCTTTGGAAGAACCACCTTTATGGAGTGGGATGATGTGGGATATTTTCCATAGAGTTGGGACATAGTGTTCAAAAACAGAGCGATTGATCAAGATGGATATGGGGTAAGAGGTGGTTTATGTTATTCCAGAATTTACGGGGGTTGTTTTGGTAGTGTTGTTGGTAGGTTTGGAAGTACACTTGCTTGTCTACTTTGATTTGCTTTTTTAGCTTGATTCCTTAGTTGTTTCTAGATAGTTAGGTTTGATATGTTTTTGGTGGTATGATAATCTGACCAGTCTCTGTCTCTTTGTTTAAGAAAAATTTTGGTTTCTTTGGTTAACCAGGGCAGAGGCTTGGATTTTACCCATACTTTTCTAAATGGGGCTAGATTGTTGATAATGTTAAGGAAGGTGCTGGTGAAGAATTGTACTGCAAGGTCTAGCTGAAGGTATCTAAGTGGGGTCCAGTCATATTGTTGGAGAATCAGGTTAAAAATGGGGGGAGGGGCACTTTTTGCAATGGATATCTTTGTATGAGATGTTATATTGTGTGTGTACACATTTTCTGTATAGAAAGGTAGGGGAATGGTCACTGAGTTTACCGGGAAGTCAGCCTGCTGTGGAACTAAGGTTGGGTTTGTTGGTTAGTATCCAGTCTGATGTAGACTGTTTCTTGGAGTGTTTGTCTATGCGAGTTAGAAAGTTTATGGTCTGTGTGAAGTTGTATAGATTGAGGAAATTAGAAGGGTTATTTGATGTACACATTTGCCAATCAAAGTTGAAATCACCTAGAATAATAGTTTCTTGGTTGAAGTTGAGGGAAGCACATGAAAGGAGATTTTCAGTGATGGGTAGGTTGTTGCTGGGGAGGGGGGGGTAGGAATCTATGATTATTATTGATTTGTTTGGGTTTATTCCTAGACATGTGGTTAGACTCTTGGTTTTGGGTAAGCCGAGTGGGGAGCAATGGAGTTGTTCAACTTTAAGGTTGTCCTTAAACAGTACAGCTACACCACCAAATTCAATGTATTGGGCATTTCTTTGCATGTTTGTTTCGATGTGTAAAACAGATGATTAGCAGTGCAGAAAAAAAATTAACTAGAGAATGGAGAATGCGCTATTATTAAAAGAGTGGCAGTGTTGTTAAGATTGCTCTCATAGCTTTCAAATTGCTTCCACTTTTTTCTTAAGTGTACTGTGTATGATGCACACACTTCAGAGAGAAAAGTCTCTTCATTATTGCTTGTTGTTGTAGTCAGAGTAATCATTAAGATTTGCAAGCCATTAGCAGCAAACAACTGACATTACTCCTCCCTGTAGTCATTGAGTGTGTGCATGCAATTCTGTAGCTACTTACACAATGTTTACCTCCCCTACACATAGTGAGATTTTTAGTATTCAGGAATGCTAATGATTTAACACCTCATTTGCATCTTTACAGTGCTCAGAGGGATGAATCTAATATATAATCAAGGCAATGGTGTAACTAAAAGTGGAAAGGGGAGCCTGATTTGATCCAGACAGACTGTCACTGACATTTACTTGCAGGAGATTTTTCTACAAATTATTGCATTATTTATTAGGTTATGTTTGTCTTCATAAATTGCTTACATTTTCATACTTGGAATGTATTTCAATGTGTACATTTTGTCATTTACTATTGGTGCACTGCAGATATTTTAGTTCTTGCTGTGCTTTCTAAGTTTGTTAATGAATGGTATGGTTACATCACAGTATTGTGTTACCATTTGCTCCTGGAATTCAACCAGTAAATGCAGACAAGCGTATTGTGTTTATTATCAACTTCAAGAGGTTGTGCATGTGTAGACAACAGAGGTGTTAGGCTTCCAAGATGCCCCATGGTGACCTCCATAACAGTGGAGATACCAAGGAAATTGTTTTGGCATTTCTACTTTGAATTTGTGCATGTTTATTGACAATACTGCTATCTAGTAGTCTGTTACACAACTGCTGCCCTCATTACAGAAATGTTAATAGAATGGTGTAATACTGATATATTACAAATTTTCCTTTTTCAGGGGTTGGAGGGGTTCCCTTAGCATGTATTTACTCTAAATGAGCACTGTGTGTGGAATTGTTTTGTGTTGAGATTGGGTGCATAGATTTTATTTTAGGAGAATAATTTTTCTGTGTGCTGCAAATATGGGGTATTTTTTCTGTTTCTTGTCATACATGTTTATGCCACCCAGACCATCCATTCTGCACAAGCCACCATTCAGTGATGTGAGAATGAGGTCATCATCAAAGCCTTACAGCAGCATGCATCCTTCCTGCTTGGTAGAGGAGGATGTGATATATCTAACAGAAAAAGCATACGGTAGCAGGTGGTCATTGACATAAAAGCAGTGGGTGGCTGTGTGGCCATGCAGAAACTATAATCAGGTGTGGTACCAAGCCACTGATATGATTACAGTAACATGCAGGAGAGCAACTGTGGTAGCACGAGAACAGATGGCTATGGGGGTGGATGGTCCTGCTCCTTATCCACCACTCCCTAAAACTGAGCAGCTCCTGTCCACTGTCAGAGATCCCAACAGTTCAACATGGGATTCACACAGACTCCTTGATGTTGGTGCTGATGTGGATGAAAGGTGAAGCATGTCCAAAGAATATCTTCCTGGTATGCCTTATATAAGGCATTTACTGCCATTTTAAACATTATGTGCTAATATGTGGATATCTGGAAACATTTAGCCTTGTGCCTTAGAAACGACAGAGTCTAACAGAGACTGTGTTGGAGGATAATGGTCAGACTGACTGATTCTGTGACATTTCTTAAGGGGAAAATAGACATAGCAATAGTCTCTTGTCCTTGTGTTGTTTGCATTGGGATACTTACTAGCCTTCTTTCCACTCTCTTCCTGTTTTTCCAGGGATATCAAAATTACCATCTGAAAGTTCACCTGCATATGGTAAGCACAAACGTTCTTTGATTAGTAATAACCATGAGTTAGACACAACTTTGAGGAGAGAGCAAGTATTGTATTCCTTTCATGCCTGCCAGAACCATAGAGCCAGGTGGAGGGGGAGCCCCCCCCAACTTTTGCAGCAGCAAGACCTGTCGGGAAAAATTAATGAAGTGGAGTTTTCAGGCTAATGTGGATTAAAATGTGGAAGTTAAACTAACTGAACTAGCTGTACTTGTTCTCTTATTGCTCTGTATTACAGGAGTTATGCTGCCACTGTTCTGTTGGTGCTGCCCGAGCCAGAGTCATGCTGGTAAGGAGAGTTTTATTCTTTTATTTGTAGGAGTTATGCTGCTCCCGTGTGTGTGTGTGTGTGTGTGTGTGTGTGTGTGTGTGTGTGTGTGTGTGTGTGTGTGTGTGTGTGTGTGTGTGTGTAAAATGTCCCAGTTAGATATACCTGTTGGTTAGTGTTACTCCGGCTCAAATAAGATCCTGAATTCTCTACCCATACCACCACTTGTGATTCAGGGTGTTGAGTCCACAGCTCTCCACTGTCCAGATTTTCACAGAATATTTGGCTAATACATTTGGTCTGTTCCTCTTAAATTTTGTGTTTTTCTGGCAAATCATTGAGAACTGAATTCACTAAATAATAATAGCTCTTTAAGTTTCAGCCTTCCTAGCTTTCAGGAAACACATGGTAACACAAAACACTTTATTTTAGCAACTTTCTAAGAGTATACAGGCAGTATTTAAAATGTGTCCCTGGTTTTTGGCCTTTGCCCCCGCCCAGAAAAAAAATGTTGGCTTTTTCCAGATTTCTTGTGCTGTGAAGTTGAGAGATTTAGTTGATCATCAAGTGGATTTTACAAGGACCTGAGAGCTTCAGGGGAAGAGAAGTTTAGTGCTACATATGCTAAGTCATTTCCATTGTTAGTAGCACAACAGGTAGTGTACTTGCTTTTGATGCAGAAGGCTGTGGGTACTACTCCCACAGTATGCAGATGGATCGCTGATACTGCATTGTGTTGTACTTTAATGGGAGTGGATGTTGCAGTCCTATGATTGTCCTCCTTTGGATGAGTTACTTAGTAACTATGAACCCGTTATCAGTTTGCCATCCATTCCCCATTACAAAACTACTTGCTTATTATTTTTTAATGTAGCAGGCAATTTATTCTTCAAGGGCAACAGGCACTTTATATGTAGATGAAACAATAACATATAAAGGTGTTTGCTAGAAACAACCTCTTCATTAGTTACAGATCCCTTTAATGTAGAATTATTTAGATGACTTCTGCAGAGATTTTGTATATTTACTGATATTGGTGGATTGAAATGACAGAAGTTTGAGTGGCCTTTTATGGTTGAAATTTTCTGAAATGGGTAGTTTTGTCATTATTGGTTCATACATTTTGTTTCATTGCTTACTAGAAGATTGTTCCAAACTACAAATTTAAAACACATTCTAACAAGTGGTGCTGCATTATATAAGGAATATAATTTAATACAATCAGAAAGGTGAATCAAAGAATGTATACATGTATGCTTGCTCACAGGATGCAGGAGATCAAAATAGGGGAAGAGACCAGTCATCAATGGAGTCCCTCAAGGTTCAGTGCTGAGACTTTTTCTATTTGGCATATACATCTCAAAAGTAAAAGGAAATAACAAAGGACTTTAGCCAACTAAGTTTGTGATAACTGCAAGCTAGGAGCAGCTATTGAATCCAGAAATGACTTAACTACCACGCAGGAAGGTTTATCCCAAACAATAACTGGTGCCAAAATCATGAATTGAAACTAAACTCCAAGACATGTATTATCATATCCTTTGGGAGGTCATCTACTCCAGGGAGCTGCCAAATTAACAATCCTCCCTAAGAACTGACCCAGTCTTGGCATTTTGGAGCATGTGTGTACAGTGACCTAACTTTTGACCAACATGTGCCCATAGTTATAAGAAAGTCATTCTATATTGCATGGCTTATAGACAACTTGATTGTGACTAGATCTAGAGATGTTATTGTCACTCTTTACAAGGCCCTCATTAAGTCAATCATTTTGTATAATGCCCACTTTGGCATGTATCTGTCCAAACCCATGCAACAATTGGAATACCCACAGAGATACCTTACTAAAAGTATACAAGTCCTAAACAACAGGTCTTGCATGGACCTCCTCAAAGATTTATCACTATACTAAGTTTCCTACAGAGGGCTTAGAGGTGACATGTCTGGCATACAAGGCATCCTCCGAAATAATACAGATGGACCTACTGAACATCAGCAAGTCAAATGGCATCAGAAATACTCAGTCGAGGTATCTAAACAGAATGTTGTGGCGAGAAGGATATATATCCAGAATAGACTATTCATTCAAGTTCATAGGTTAGTACTAGGCTAATTGCCCTTGTGAGCAATTTTAAGCCGAGCCAATTACCTCATGTGGGAATCAAACCCTGACCGTTGTGTTTGTCAGGTAAACACCTTAACCATTATGTCACTCTCCCCACCCTCCCACAAGCAAAACAAAGCTCATCCCTCTCCATATTCAAATGCAACTTGGCTCTAAGGATGGGTAATAAAAAATGTACTCCAGGATTGCCCCTCATGGCACTAATGGATAGAAACAGTTCTTAAATGCTGCATCCCTTACTTGGGTCCACTCAAATTATCTATAGTGTGATCACATTTATTTTCACTAGGGCAAATAGACAATTATCAGCCATGGGATAGGTAAGACCAATCAGGAAATGTTAATTCAAGCATCAGAATGGAAATTGGCTAAGCTTAAAATGTCCTCCAAGTGAACCTATGTTGTGATAATAAATAGTTTTAAAAAAGTTCCCTTTTTAGATCACTAAGTGCCCATCACCCTCTGATCTGCCCCCCCCCCCCGTCTTCAACAGCTTCCGGCACCTCTGATTTCTTTAGCATTTGAAAGTGTTTAACATGAGTGTTTAGAACACAGTTTGGATTATTTCCAGTCACTATTTCTCTCCATCTTGTGTTTGTTGCTTATTATCACAGGTGATCCTGACAGTGGCAGTGTAGACTTCACATCACCTGATGTCAGAGTATCAGTAGCCCCTGATGATGATGATGGCGGTAGTGGTGAAATAGAGGCACAGGCAGGGGGTGCAGAGGTTCAATCTAATACTGAGTCTACTGGCTTTATTTTGGACACAGTCAGTATGCCTATGCATACCCATTCTACTGAGCCCTCAGATATAGGGCAGTTTGGGATGACACAGTTGATTGGCATAATATGGTTGTTTTGGTTGCAGAGATGGTTGAGTCTGCCCTTACCCATCATAAGGGTGTGATACCATACAGGAGGATTGCTAGAGGTGCTCAGAGGAGACCTATTCTCCACCGTTGTTCTGATGCTGGTGCGTCATTATGTGCAACCAGACATGTGTATTGGGCCTTCATGGAGGCACAGGCATGTTCCACCAGGGCCTAGAAGAGATAGTGTGAGTCTGTGTGTGATTGCCTCAATGGGTGAGTGACCCCTTGAATAGGATGAGTGTCACACTAGGATCGTGTAGATATGATGATAGAACATCTGCTGGGGGAGGGTCAGCACCCACATGTCCATAGAGCCACAACATCTTCTGGTGTTAACTGATTTGGCTATGCCAGATCCTGCTCCTGTAGTGGCACTACTTCCACAGCTCCATTAGTGAGTGAGGTGTCCACACCCAGATGTATTAGGCCATGAGGTCATAGTTCTGGATGTAGTACTGAAGATGGCTTGTCCATCAGACATTGCTCACATTCAGGAACACCCCCTACTTTGAACCTGGATGTGGAAGTGGCAGTGCAACTCCTGGCAGAGGCAGTTTTTGTGATTTGGAGTGACAACACTGAACTGACAACTCTACAATGCATGGATCACACCTGTCTGGCATGTCAGGACATAGTGCTAGCACAGAGCTTGATTGTCTTCATGCAGACACATACACACAGACACACATTTCACAAAAACTGACCATACCAAAAACACTCATGCAAGTTAAGCAAACCTTAATGTTGATTGAGATACATCTCCTGTTGTTGGTCCCAAGAAATGTCCTACTTTACAGAATGTTCTGTGTTTCTTACTCACTACCTTGGTATTAGCCTTGGCCTATTGCCCCCCACCCCACCCTCTGCAAATGATGACTGTGCCATGCCCTCTGCTCATTTGAGTTTGACTTACAATTGCATATATGTCTGATTCAAAGAGTGGATGGCTAAGTGAGTTTTTTCTCACTGTGGGATTTTGTTGTACATGCACATTTCAGAAAACGTTTTTAAGTTAGTATTGTATGCCATGCATTCAAATGACTGATATTGCATTCCCAGTTATTGCTCTATGATAAAACTTTTGATATAACTGTCCTGTGGCTCTGTATTACATAGTCAAAGTTCCATAACTTTGATTGACATATGTTCGAACACAAATGTCCGAAGTTATGGAACTTCGAGTATGAATAAAAAAAATAAAAAAAAAAAAACATAAAAGAAAATGAAATGGTATATGCAGGGGGCCCCCACACCCCCCGCTCTTTAAATATACCAACTACGAGGTTGTGCTACAGTGCAGTAAAGGAAATTTTCTCTATACTGCATTGTAGTGCTACCTCGGAGTTGGCATATTTAAAGAGCGGGGGTTGTGGGGGGTGCAGGGGGGCTTGCCCCCTGCAAATACCCTTTTATTTTCTTTTTCCTTTTGTTGTTATTTTTTTATTCATACTCAGAGTTCCATAACTTCGGACATTTGTATTTGAACATATGTCAGTCGCAGTTACGGAACTTCGACTATGTAATATAGACCCCTGTCCTGTTGACTGCTTTGTGTACAGTGGATAAGTGACCGGCTTGATGCCGGTTATTAAGTATAATACATATCTATGGTATAATATGATACAGTATATTGCAGAAATTATTCCTATAAGCCAATAATGTCATTGGTGGATACCTACACAGGTTCCGATAGAGTACATTTACAAAACAGTATGCAGGTATATTAGATTTGTTTATTTTCTTACATGTTAGTTCTTATACTACAGTTTCCACACTTACCTTGACATTACTGCAGGTACATGTCATATCTTTTGAGGCTGTCTCTGTCTAATGCTATCCTTACACAGCCATTACATGGGGAATTAAAGTTTGTGGACATTGGCTGTAATCAATTTTAATACTTGTATGTGCTTAGGTTGTTATGTGTATTCCTTCATTGGTGAGTGTGTGTGCTATTGTGAGAGTGTACACTCTCCTTTGAGTCTTAGTTGGTGAGTGTGTGAGCTATCTTTTGTATCTTAGCTAGGGCAAGGATGTATTGTGAATGCCTGTGTCTGATGGCTCCCTCTGCAGCTGGAGGTTCTCCCTCAGAATCCTGGTCTGTATATGCTGGAGGTGCTGGCTCTACCTGTGGTCCAGCAATGTGTGTGCTTGGCACTTGCTGTCTCTTTTGCAGCTGTTTCCTCAAGATGATGTTAACCACCCCCCCTCACCCCCTAAAGGGCCCATCTCTATACTGTAAGAAGGCAAAGTTCCTGTAATCATGACTGCACAGATAAAAACCACACTCCCAAAAGCCAAGAACACAGCATCCATGGGATCTGACAACATCCCAGGCTGCATTCTACAAGAGCTACAAAACGAACTGGCACCCCACCTAAGCACCATGTTCAATCATAGCCTCATCTCAGGCTTTGTGCCCACTGAGTGGTGCACAGTGACAGTTATCCCACTCCACAATGGGGGAGCCACCATGGACCCCAGGAACTACCGCACCATTAGCCTAATGGGCCTGGTCCGTAAGGCTATGGAATGTATCATCATGAAACTTATAAACAATGACATTGGTAATCTCCATACTCTGGACCCCACCCAGCTCAGGTTTGTAAAAGGAAGATCATGTCTCCTAAACCTGACAGACTTCTTTGAAGTGGTCACCAAAGCTGTAGATGAGGGTAAGGTGGTTCACACAGGCTATTTAGATTTTGCCAAGGCTTTTGACACCATCCCTTACTCTGGAATTATAGATAAACTCACTAAACTAGGTATAAATCCCTATGACACAAGATGGGTTGCCAACTGCCTCACTGACAGAACCCACACTGTGAAAGTAGCAGACTCCAAATCTGACTTCAGGCCAGTGACAAGTGGAGTACCACAGGGTTCAGTCCTGGGTCCTCTCCTGTTTGGTATCTACTTCTCTGAAGTACAGGCTAACACAGAAGGTCTTTGGTTAATAAACTAGGAGCCATAATCGAAACTCCTAATGATGTGGACATCCTACAAAAGGGCCTCACTGAGACAGATGCTTGGTGTCAAAGCCATGGCCTCTAGCTCAGTGCCAAAAAGTGCATTGTCATCCCTTTTGGTAAAAACTCTGTACCCATGAAATACAACATAGGCAGTAGTCTACTTGACACTGAAAGTGTGATAAGAGACCTAGGGACACAGATGGACAGTAGTCTCTCCTTTCATAATCACATTGCCACAGTAGTCTGGAGATCCTTCTACATGGCACACCTCATCACAAAAGGTTTCTCATCCAGGAAAAAAGAGGTCATTGTTCCTCTCTACTCGTCACTCATTAGACCCATTATAGAATGCAGCTTCCCTTTTGGTATGTATCTCACAAGACATCTACAGCAACTGGAAAGACTACAGAAATACCTCACAAAGAGGATTACTGGCCTCAAACAGATGCCCTATGCAGACCGTCTAAAAAACTCCAGCTTTGCTCCATTGCATATCGCCTACTCAGAGGCAACCTCTGCCTAACATACAAAGCTATGTCATACCCAGAGCTGTTGGACATGCTCCATTTAAAGAAATCCCAATCCCTCCTAGCAACACGCTCTAGGGACCTAAACCTTGTCACCACAATATAGATTCCTGTCCCAGAGACTTCCCATACTCTGGAACAAACTACCTATCTATATCAAACAAAGCTCCTCATTAGCACTCTTCAAGAAAAATCTTGATGATTTGATGGGAGATAGGAAATTCACCCCAGGGGATCACTTTCTGTGACTCTTCTCGACAGGGGCACAAGAAAATAATTTTCTTGGGTGGCGAAAGCCAGGGTACCTTTTTGACTAGGCTTATATAGGCCCTAGGACAAATAGCCTAGTACCTATCTATGAGCCTATGAACCTATGATATTGTGCAACATGGCACAGTCTGTGAGAATTCCTGCGCAGGTGCCTAAGTCATACTTCAGGGCACATTCTGATATGTCTAGACAGCAGAACAGTGACTTCAGCATGCCAAACATACACTCTGTGATATTTCTGGTTTGAGCACAGGCATCATTTTAGCCTTCTCTTTTTGGGTGTGTGTGCATTTCTGATGAGTGTCATGAGCATCAGTTCCAGTGTATAACCTGCATCCACTCAGTAGATGGTATTGTGGAACATTACCTCTAGCAAAACTTATATAAAGATGAGAGGTGCACTATATGTGTGAGTCATGATAACTGCCTGGGTTGCCTGCACATGCAATGAAGATGATCCCTTGGGCATTACAGACATCCTGGTAGTTGACTGAGTGGAACCCATTCCTGTTGATGTATGTCCTTCCCTGTTCACTAACTGGGAGTTTCATTTCTATATCAGTGAGGTCTGTGGCCCCCAAAACTTCAGGGAAGTGTGCGGCAACATAAAACTCCTGCATTCTTCTAGATCTCTCCCCTAGTGTGCATGGAAAATAGATTTGCACGTTCTACCACAGCATTAAGACATTGGTGATGTATTCTGGAGTTTGATGCCTGTATTCTGGAGGCTGTGGCCTGTGACACCCCTAGTATATTCCCTGTGGGCCTCTGGAATACATCAGTAGCTAATATCCTTAACACTACACATACTTCAGTTTCCATTGGTATATATATTCTCGTCTGTTTCCCCTGGGTCTGACGTGGGGCAGCAGAGGTGGTAGATTTCCTGTAGTGCTTCCCTGTCAACCCTGTATCACTCTACAATTTCAATATCATACAGTCCATGATACATACAATGGGATCTGAACACACTTCTACTTGAATGAGTTCTATCAGCAGCAGTAGCGGGAGCATAGATTTAAGCCTGTTGCACATACACATGCAATATAGCAGCAACAGGCCCTAAACATTTATTTATTTATTTTTTTCTAGGTGTGATGGTGTCTGTATTCCAATAGGTTTTGTAGTTCATGGCAAAGACCACGCCAAGTGTACACAATTACTTTATAGCTTCCTGAATAACTCCACCATTATGGTTTGGTTAATTAGCATATCATTTGGCAGGTTTTGCTTTCATTACCATACTCTGATGTTTACCTTTGTTTGGTGTCCTTATATGATGTTTAGTGTAATTTAATGAGTACAAAATAGCATGCTTTCATGTGCGTGCCACATCAAGGTGAACACGCAATAGTAGTGCAACATGTAGCCTTTCATGAATCTGATTTGTCATATTCCCACATCTCCTGGCCATCAAGTATAATGTAGCATGCCAAACTATTATAAGCAAATGCCTGTATCCATTTATTTTTTGGTTATGCTTAAAGGACAATATGGTTGTTACCCACAAAAGATTCTTAAACTGTCAACGAGTTAAACTACGACACAGTAAAAAAAACAAAACTCCAAGACATTTTTTTCTAATATTAAGGATTTAAATGGTGATTGATTTTGACTGTACATTACTGAATTTAACCACATTACAGTTATTGTCACTATCTGGAATCTTGATGCTGACATCCTTTTCAGTGGCAAAATGTTCCATTTTCTGCAGAAATGTGCATGTGTGTGTATACATGAGTGTATATTACATATCATGGGTGCGTGAATTTTTTGTCACAAGCTTTACTTCTTCTGAGAAGACCATTGATTGGGTGGGTGGCCTAAGGGTTAAAGTGTTTGCTTTACAAACACAAGGTGCAGGGTTTGAGTCTCTCAATGGGTAATTGGCTAGGCTTAAAATGGCTCACAAGGGCAATTAGCCTAGTACTAATCTGTGACAAATTTCCCCTCACATTTTTTACAAGATAACATTTTTCTCAATAAGAGACCTATGTTATAAATAAGGTGAGAAACCATTTTGCTTATCAAAAAAGCATTATATTATTAATTGACTTTTAAGCTTATAGAATCATAGACATTTCAGGACTACTGAGCCTTGCAATCATTTTGTCTTTCCATCTTTTAAATGGTGGCATTTTGAGTGTAAGTAGGATGATATTTTCCATACTATTCCATTACTGTATTAATTCATTGAACAGCAGATGTGATTAATATTTACAAATTACATTTTAGAGTTATTTTAATGTTGTCTACATTTTTTAATTAAAAAAATCCTTCCATAATGTTATTTGGATAGAATAGTAACATAATATCTGGAGGTTTGCCATAGTTTATAGTTCATAGGTTCATAGGTATATACTAGGCTAATGATCAGTATGGCCCTTATAAGCGTAACCTTGTAGCTCAACCCAGCTGTGTCCCTATGTATCATGGACATTTATTAGGATCAGGGTTGTTAGTTCAGAAGTGTATAGAGGTTAAAGAGGTTATGTGGGAATGTATGTCAATTTGGGTATTACTGTCTACCTCTGTCCATCAGGGACACGGTGGGCAGACCTGGGGTGAATTTCTGATTTCCCTTCCATTGGTCAAGGTTGTACTTAAATAGGGCTAAGGATGGACTCTGCTTCACATGGATGGGGGAGTGTATTCCAGAGCACAGGGATCCTCTTGAGATGTATATCTGTCTCACCAATATGTCTTATTTATGTCACAAGCAAAACATAAATCCCTGCATCTAGTGATTCTGATGCTCTTTGTTTTGCAGAAGTACAAAGGTCCAACAGAGCTGTATCTAAGGAAGCCCTTTATACCAGACATAGATCATTTTACAGTAACCTATAGGAAACCTAACTTCCTCTGGTAAGAAACCTTTGTGGGTGCTCTAACTGCTGCAAATGTCTGATTAGGTACATGCAGAAGGGGACATCATACTCAATGATGGGTCTGATAAGGGACAAATAAAGTTGCAATATTACATTCTTGGATCTGAATGCCATGACCCTACTTAAAGTTGGGTGACATAGAATGATTTTCTTATTACCTAGCTACATACTGTTCAAAGGTCAGATTACTGTCTACAAATGTTCCCAGATCCCTGACTACTAGGTTGACTCTTAGGAATATCTTATTGATGGAGTAATTAGCCTAGGTGGCAGTTTTCCCAAAAGGCACTATAATGCATTTCTTGGTATTGAGTTTTAATCTGTGATTTTGTACTAGTAATTTGTCTGTGTTAGACCCACTTGTAAAATGTTTGTGTCATGGGAGAATATATGATACCTCTCAATTTGCAGTCATCTGTGAACTTGGTTGGCCAAAGGCCCTTAACATTAGCCTTTACCTCTGAGAAGTAGATGCCAAATACAAATGTTCCCAACATAGAACACCGAGGAACCCCACTAGTGGTTGGCCTCTTAGTGGATGTGATCTCAGTAAAGCTGACTTTATGGATCCTGTCTGTGAGCTAGTGAGTTATGCAATGGTTTATATGCAGTTCAGTGAGTATGTCAACTATACCTGATAGGTGTATTCTATTGAACACCTTATCAAAGAAGCCCACCAGGCTTAGCAGGCATGACCTTCCCTTGGCAAAGCCAAACTGGACTGGGTTCAATGTCAGAATGTCACCTATGTTTTTGCTGATGATTTCCATGACAGTTCATTCCAAGGCTTTACGTATTAGACTATTCAGACTAATAGGTCTGCGGTGTCCAGGCTTGGCTCATGGGCCACCATTTTGAAGTTGGATAACTGTTCCAGTCCTCCATTCTCATGGTACAAAGTCTGTTTTGAGGCTATAGTTGAAAAGTGACTCAGGTGGTTCTGACAGGTAATGTTTCAAGCTAATTAGGAGGCATCCCGAGATAATGTCTGGGCCCACTGAGGCTGTGTTAGCAAGAGCTGCTAGAACTTGCTGCCTGTTAATAGTTGGGGGGTGGGATTATGCTAGTAGCTATTTCAAGGGGAGAGACAATGGGGGGGGGGGTGAAGTATGAGCTCAGTTAAATTTGCTATGTCACTCTACTCAGTGAAGGTGGCAACACTGACCACCAGTTCAGCACACTGATGTGTGCTGCTTTTGAGGTTTCAAACATAGCTGTAGAAAGCCTTCTGGTTGTCTTTAACCTGTATGGCTATCTTGACCTCATAATTGGCCTTGTTGAACTAAATTACTACTCTTAGTTTCCTGCTTAGTTTAATTAGACAGTTTCTATCATTATGGGAGCTGCTCTTCCTGATTTTGATTCTGATTGTTACCTGTCTATTAACTTAAGCAAACTGTTTATAGAAGATATGTGAGGTATAGCAGGAGTCCTGTGCAGGAAATATATTTGCCTTTGCATCTCAAATTGCTTTTCCTTTCTTTGTCTAACGGGAGCCCATGCTAGCATGTTCATTTTGTCATACTTGCAAACAAACTCATCTTCTTTCCCTAGTGTAATAAAGACTTTGCTGGCATTTTTTTTAACACACATGGTAATAAATGTGTGTATGCGAATGCCTGTGTGTGTACATGTAATTATTATTGGCGGAGTAAGCTTAAAATAGACAAAATATAGCTAAACTGGGAAAGCAAGCAAAACAACAAACATTAAAAATATAGTAAAAACAAAATGAAAACTCCAGCAAAGTTAGAACTTCCACTGAGTGACCTCCCAAACCCATTGTAACAGAGGCACATGGGATATATGCAAATGATCTTTATGAACATCAAGTGTTTCAGCTAATTGGCAATTCTAAATGCCCATGACTTGTTTCATCATTTTAATGCACAGTTTCAGGCCTGGAAAGTCAAACTGCACGAGCTGTGAATATGCATATTTCGGCCTTGTTATGATCTCACCAGCAGAGTGTTTGACCAAGCATAAGAAACACAGGGCTGTTATACCCAGCTGATGTCCATTATCATTAGGGTCACTGCAAAAATATCCCAAATAAACTAAAGCAATGAGTGAGAAGGTCACTGAAAAACCAATCAGTAAAAACAAAATGAAAACTCCAGCAAAGCTAGAACTTCCACTGAGTGACCTCCCAAACTTCTTGTATCAGAGGAGCATGGGATATATGCAAATGATCCTTATGAACATCAGGCGTTTCAGCTAATTGGCGATTCTGAATGCCCATGACTTGTTTTGTCATTTTAATGGACAATTTCAGGCCAATAAAGCCAAACCCCACAAGCTGTGGGTAAATATGCATACCCACAGCTAGTGGGGTTTGGCTTTATTGGCCTAAAATTGTCCATTAAAATGACGAAACAAGTCATGGGCATTCAGAATTGCCAAATAGCTGAAACGCCTGATGGTCATAAAGATCATTTGCATATATCACATGTGCCTCTGATACAAGAGGTTTGGGTTTGGGAGGTCACTCAGTGGAAGTTCTAGCTCTGCTGGAGTTTTCATTTTGTTTTTACTGATTGTTTTTTCAGTGACCTTCTCGCTCATTGTTTTAAAACATTAAAGATATGGTAAAAATGTTTTAATAGTTCTTTTTCTTTATTCTGCTTGTCTGCTGATGGTCTTTAGCAAGGCTTACTGAAAACTGTAAACATATCTTTCAGATTGGGGGTAATATAAATGCTTCTATATTTAAATAAAAAACAACCAAACTACACATTTGAGAAGCAGTGATGCTTATGCTTATTTTAAGTGATTCAAAACTTTGCATTCAAGGTCTGAAGTTAATGATGCATGCTAGAGATACACTGGCCAAGCCTCATAAATATAACTTGTTAGTTAGACACAGAGAAGGATAGATAGATGGATAGAAAGAGAAGGATAGATGGACAGACAGACAGATGAATAACATATCTATCTAAAATAATGTAATGTAATGTATTTTAACTCCATAAATTGCTTTGAGACCAAGATAAAAAGTCTAGTTAGTTAAGGCTAGACTTACACAATTTAAGGGGTGGGTTAGGAAAAAGCACTATGTCTGCCAAGACTTCAACCCATCTAAAACTAATTTTCACTTTTCGAGAGGAAACTGGCTCGTTCAGCATGGTAGTTCAAATGAAGAAAGGATGCATACATTGTTTTCCAAATGAGAGTCTTAGTAGCATTTTACTAGTTCAGAACAATAAAATCCTAGTCAAATGTGGATCACAATTTCTAGTATAGCTGCACGTTTTGTCCCTCAGATATTTAGTACTATACAAAACAAACAGGGTTTGAATGCTTGCAAGATGAGAAGGGGATAAGGCCAACAAATCAATGTGGAATACATCACAATATTCCAGATACATCTCAGTACTGTGTACCACAAAAAAACTGATAGCAGAAAAATTATACAGACCTTTCAGGTATTCATCACTGTGTATGCAAGCAGTGTTGTGCCTTCTAAGGAAGTTGAGTCAAGTGAAATGCCTTGGAAGGAGCCTGCATAAAACTGAGTCTTCGTCGGATAAGAAATATTACCTTTTCCAACTCAGAGTCTAGCTAGTGTTTAATGCAAAGTACTTTGTACTGCTTGGATATTTCAGTACCTGACAACTTTTAAGTGACTGCTAATATAGCTCAGTACTCAATAAATGATGATGTCTGGCATGACTGTATGCACACATGTAAATGTTGCTGCCTCCTAATAAGACCTTAGCTTAATCACACTCATTAGATTTTTGTGCATGATCAGCAGTCTTGCAAGTGATTTAAGTATTAAGCAAACACATTAATTTACAGCATTGCTGTGTGCTTCTAAATGCTTTGGAACTAATTCAGATCAGAAGTCTTGGCATGCACTATTAAATATCATAGGAAGAGCTGTTTTTTATTTACAAATAACATTTATAAATGTTTCTGTGCATGGTACATCGCCACTGTATTGTTGAACAGCGGTGATGTGTAATGTAGAACGGACAAGGGTGAGGATACCTTTTTACTTATACAAGGAGTAGTTATTTTATTATATGGTGTGCTATGTAATAAACAAGCAGTGTACAGCAACATAACCTTCATTATTGGATAAACACACTTCTGTTTGTGCTAATAACATACAGCTAATAATACTTCAGATGTGCAGTACAATTAATAGAGATGGGGACAGAGAAAATATTTTATTGAGCAGAGGTGTGACATTTTCTTTTACAGTTTGGGAACATGGAGAAATGTTGTACATCATTTTAATGTGGTTATATGCAAATTTAGTCATAGCGATATGGTCTTGATTATTTTACAGATGTTATTTTGTCTCGGTTTTTCTGTGCACCATACAAATAATACAGCCTGTAAGTGCTATTCTGAGTATGGCACAAATAATGCAGGTAAGGATGAGAAACAGATCTTACCAAGTGCAGTTTTGCATTTTATGATAAACAATGATTGTGGGATGATCCTGTAGTGCTGAATAAAAAGGATGGCAAGGAAGCAGACAGGAATGACCTTTAGTTTCATGTTCTTCCTATAAGTCACACTTACCCATTAGTATTATTAAAACTGTTGTTATCAAGTTAGATTTTTTTTGAAGATTTATATCTCCACATACCGGTTTGCTTTGATCTTAGCTGGTTTGAATTCAGGTTTGCTTTAATGTGAGCAGCGTTATACTTCCCACAGAAGCCCCTTTTTGGCTGAAGTAATATGTTCTATTTGCACATGTATGTAATCCAGCACTAAAAGGCTTATTCTATTTCTGCTGTCATCTGAGTGGGCAGATGTTTGGATAGTGCATTTGCTCATTGTTGTATATTTGTTATTATACAGTGACTGCCCATTAACATTCAAAAATGAGCTCACTGATTGGTCAGCCCAACCAGAGTGCCCACTGTAAATCAAGCATATACCAAGGGAAAAATGTCCAGTCGTCCAGACTTTCTTCTATTAATATATGCTACGAAAATTCTACTTTTCTTTTATTTAAAAAAAAAAATTAATAAACTTACAAAAAAACCTACTTCAAAACAATGAGAGATATGAAGCAGAGAAAAATACAAGGATAATCAGGTATGTTAATGCAAAAATAGAGAAACATACTTGATCGTCCTCCTATTTTCTCTATTCCTCGTTTCCTGTACATTTGACGTCTCCAGATTTCATTTGTTAAATTAAAAACAAACAAGAAAAAAAAACAATGGAGTTCTTCCTTTCTCCACTGCTTCCTTTATACAGCACTGATGTACTGTTTAAGCATGGAGATGTAAGTCCCATATGCATACACAGTACATCAAAAAGACCCAGGATACCGGGGAAATTGGGGAAGTACACCAGGGCTCTGTTATGCAAGAACATTATTTAAGAAAATTAAGTTCATTTTTTCTTAAATAATGTCATTGTATAATAGAATAACCCATGGCTGGGTGTGGGTAAAGCTGATTTACCCATGATTGGATTTGTTCAGTCACTCGGGCTTTGCCTTCATGACCAAAATACACCAATTGTGGGTAAATCCAGCACTACCCACACCCAGCCATGGGTTATTGCTTTATTACTCACTGAGAGAGCTAGTGGAAGAATTACACAAGGTGCTGAGTAGTTTAAAATGTCTAGACATCTCTGAGCACATGTTCCACTCTGATGTGACTTTCATTACAATACAACTGTAGTTTACATTTAATATCTTTACGCTATAATATATATCTCTACAGACATACAGACATATATATATATATATATATATATATATATATATATATATATATATATATATATATACATATATATATTATATATATATATATATATATATTTTAGAATAATACATATACATACATACACACAAATAGGTTCCCTTTGTTTGCTTGGTTGACATCTGTTTAGTCAAATGCATTTAGTTGACTATATAGCTGGTTGACTGGTGTACAAGATTCCACATTTCTTGGGGTTGGAGAATATTTCCTTTCTCCAATTTTGTGTGATGTAGGAGTCAAAAAATATCTGTGTGTGTGTGTGTGTGTGTGTGTGTGTGTGTGTGTGTGTGTGTGTATATGTGTGTGTATATATATATATATATATATATATATATATATATATATATAAAGAGAGAGAGAGAGAGAGAAATTATAGACATACACACATATATATATATATTATAGATATATACGTGTGTATGTGTGTGTGTGTGTGTGTGTGTGTGTGTGTGTGTGTGTGTGTGTGTCTGTGTGTGTGTGTGTGTGTGTGTGTGTGTGTGTGTATGTGTGTATATATATATATATATATATATATATATATATATATATATATGTATATAGATATATATATTTATGTATATAGATATATATATTTATATATGTATATATATATATATATATATATCTATATGGGGTGAATGGGGGTAAAAGGACTTTTTTTTAATTCAAGGTTTGTATGCAGTAAGGTTGTTTCTAGATGCATGGTTAGTAGGAAGTTGATGTTAACGTTTTCAAGGTATTGTGGTTTATCTTTCAGATGCCAGCATTCATTTCTGCTGGACAAACAATGTATTTATTACTTATTTATTTATTTGACATTTGCTTTCCAGGGTGGTCTGACTGGGTCTACAGAACCCATTTTCAGCACAGGCCCGGGGGGAAAAGCTCCTCATACAGTACAATACAAATACAGTATAATCCAATACAATACAAATTACATTAGAAAAACTATACAAAAATAAGTTGAAGGAACAAACTATGTTACAAGATGTTCCAATATATTACTACACATCTAGACAATTCTGTAGAGTTAAAACTTTATAGACAGTAATAGTCACTCTCACCATGCATGATGTAGATAGTGTCCAAAATATACGTATGTAGATAATGCAGTGTGAGACATTGACTGTTAAAGTACATGAAAAATAGAATGTTAACTTCAGTTAGGAAAATAGCAGCCAGAAAATTAGTGATGCAGATAGATAGTGAGAGAGAGAGTTAAGAATAATAGAAGCAATAAAGCCTGAGCAGTAGTTTAAGGATATGGTATAGAAGCAGAGAAAGTCTTAGAAGAGGTTTAGGATCTTGCAGTCTGTGAGGGATTGAAATGTGACAGAAGAGGAAGACCTGAGCATTAGGCGGGCTTTATGCAGGAGCAGATCCATGTATTTTTGAGATGATTTTTTAAAGAGGCTTTGAAATGTGTTAGGTTAGGTATGGACCTGGTAGCTAGAGTTAGTGAATTCCATAGAGACAAAGTATGAATATAGGTCATAACCCGGTTTTCTTGTGGGTTTTGAGATAGCTAAGAGATTTTTGTTTTCTGATTGTAGGGATTGATTTGGTGTATAAGATATGACTAGATTGGTTAGTGCAGGGCAGACAGTAGGCTTGAAAACAAGGTTGTGCAATGTGGATAGCTGAATAAAGGCAAGTTGGTTTGGGAGTTCAAGACAGTTTAATTCTAGGAGTGGTTTACAGTGGTGTGTGATATTTAGAGTTTGTAGCAAATTTTGCAACTTTGTTGTAGCACTGTTCCATCTTGCTTAAGTTAGAAGTTTGTAAGTTAGTTAGGGTAGGGGCACCATCAAGAAGGGGGGAAGTAAAACTGTTTTTGCAAGGGTAGTTTTGGTTGCTGCAGTAAAATAATGCTTGTTTCTATATAAGAGTCCCAGTTTTTATGAGTTTTCTTTATAGTTTGCTGTATATGGAGTCAAATGAAAGTTTATTGTGAATGATAATGCCTAAAAGTTTGGTTTCCTGCACTATTTCTATGACAGTGTTGTCAGATGCAAGGATGTTGAAATGATCAGTGACAGGAGAGGTGTTTTGGGGATGAAAAAGTACTACTTTTGTCTTCTTTGGATTAAGAAAGAGTTGGGTATTTCTTAGCTAGGATTTTACTGCAGTAAAGGACTGCTGAGTTTTTGAAAGTAGTTCTGGTAGTGATTAAGCAGTACATATTATGGTGGAATCATCAGTGTACTGAGTGAGGGTCCCAGGGTGAGAGGCAGTGTTAAGGTTGTTTGTGAAAATGTTGAAGAGTAGGGGTCCTAAGATGGAGCCTTTAGGGACTCCAGTAGGGTTATGGAGAGAGTGTGAGAGTTCATTGGATCATTTCACTGTTTGTTTATGATCCTTGAGATAGCTCTGAAACCATTTTGCTGTGTTATGTGAGAAGCCTAAGTTAGACAATGTGTTCAAAAGTAAGGGGTGAGACATTGTGTCAAAGGCCTTGAAGAGATCAAGGAATACTGAGGCTGTATAGCATCCTGCATCTCTGGCATTGTTCCTGGTGTCTGTAAAAGATAATAGGGCTGTATCTGTGCTGTGGCTAGGTCAGAAGCTGTGTTGGGTTTTGGTTAAAAGATTGTTTTGCAATAGAAATTGCATTACCTACTGATGGATACCTCTCTCGAGAATTTTGGATATGGGTGACAAGATGGATATAGGACAGAAACTTGATGGATCAAAATAGTTGCCTCCTTTGTGGATGGGGGTGATGTGAGATTGTTTCCATATGGTAGGTATTTCTGATTCAGATAAAGGCCTATTTATAAGGATACTTCTTGAGTAGGCGACTGAGTTAGCAGCCAGCGTGAGGTAGTATGGTGGAAGATTGTCAGCTGATGTAGAGCAGAGTTTTAATTTTTGTAGCAATATCTTAATGGTGTCAGTGGATATGGGCTAAAATGTGAAAGGGGTATGTATGACATTTTGTTGAGTAGGGGGGGGTTAATAAAGACAGGGTTAGAAGAAGTTGATGGTCTGGGGTTGATGTCTGAATAGGTTGAAGGGCAGTGGTGTCCAGCATTTGGGATGTTGGTTAGTAGGTCCAGAATTGATTTTATGAAGTGCTTGTTAAAATTTTCAGCTATTTGTGATGAAGGGACATCAGGTGATGGGGTGTACTCACCATTTCTTCCAGGGTTAAGTAGAGAAGATATGAAGTGCCAACATTTACTGGGATTGATTTTATGCTGGAGTTGAAGCTGGGAATGATATGACTTCTTATCTCTGTTGATCAATTTTGTCATTTTGTTACTTAGTGTTTTGAAATTAACATGATTTTGTTCATTTTTGTTTTGTTTCCAGGTTGACCAGGCTAGGTCCCTTTTCTTCATCAGGTGTTTACATTCCTTAGAAAGCATGGTGCAAGCTCTTTTTGATTATTTTCATATGAATGGGATCTAGTGTATTATGTGAAGGAAGGTGTTATTAAAATATAGTACATCATCACTGAGGGGCAGTTGTTTAAGGGGTGTCCAGTCTATTTCCTATAGGAGATTGTTAAATTTATGCTGACAAAAATTACTTGAGTTCCTAACTGATTTTATAGTGTGTACTCTTAGTTGTTGGGAGTTTGTTCTAAGGGAATAAGATAGTAGATGATCACTCAGGAAGCTAGGCAGTGTACCAGAAGAGGGGTAATTGCCAGGGTGGGATACTAGAATCCATTTAGGGTGGATTGGCAAGTAAGATATTTGTTGTATCTTGTTGGAGTATTGATAAGCTGAGAAAAAACATACAGATTTATACTATTTGAGGGGGGGGTTGGAAGCTATGCTTTGCCTATCTATATTTACTCTCTTAAGATTATTGTTTCAAGGTTTATTGTTTGGGATGTCCAGCATAAAATATTTTCCAACACTGGTATATTGTTACCTAGTGGGATATATATTACTATTATGCAAATTATTTTTGATATGTTGAGGTTCAAAAAAGAGATCAGTACCTCTGCATTGGAAAAGATGGGTATGTTACTGGTGTAGGGTGTGATGTTGAGAGTAGAGGGATATAGAAGTGCTATCCCTCCCCCTTTTTTTAGATCTATCTCTTTTGGTTATTGCAAGTTTTGGAGGTATTATTTCTGAGTCTTTTACATTGGGGTGTAACCATGTTTCAATAAGGGCTAGTATATCAGGTTTATTTTGATTAATCCAGGCATACACAGGGGGTATTTTATTACATATACTTCTAAGGTTAACAGTAAGCATGTTTAAATATTTGGGGTTACTCTTCTGGTTAGGATTAGAGGGTGGGCCAGGGTTAGGATGTACGTCTCCACATTTGAGTAGATAGGTAATAAGGAATGCGTACCATGTGAAGTGTTTTTTATTTTTAGGTGATGGTACCGGTGTCAAGTGTGGTTTCATAGGATGTGAGGAGGCCAGCTTGTGGCTTGAATAGAATGGGAGGGTATAGGGGAAAAGTTGAGAGGAGATATGTGAGAAGCTGTGTTGTTTATTGGGGAGAGCATTAGATGAGGTTGTTGTGTATTAGTGTGTGGGGTATGTGAATATATAGCTGTAGTGAGGCTGAGAATTAAGAATAAAGAGACTGGGCAAGTTAGGAGGAGCATGTCAAGTGTGGTAGTGGGTTTAAACATAGTAAAAGTGGCATTGGTGTGTTTGAATGCAATATCAGGTGTAAACAGAGATTGTTATCATGTGATATGTGTGCAGCTGAAGGTAAGGTTGGAAATGTTTTGACTTCAGAGTGGGATTTGACAATGTGGCTAGGTGTTTTGCCCTGCAGTTTGTAATAAGGATGGGTGGGGGAGATGTGATTGGTTAGTAGTAAAATTATGGCACAGTGTTAGTTTGTGTGTATAACAGAAGAAAAGGTGGTAACCCTGAAGTTAATGTAAAATAGTTTGAGCTGGTGATTGTATTGTGATGGTAAAACAGAGTAAGAAGCAAAGAATTATAGCAGAAGGCATGAGAATTCAAGGTGATGGATGTAAGGGAGAGCAGATAAGTTTGGCTAAAAAAAAGAAAGTAAGGTGTGCATGTAATGTGGGTGTGAACAAGGTAGAGTTGGATTTAATTGGATGATAGGAATGAGGGGTGGTGGTTTGCTTAGGATAAGAGTACATGTGCTGGGGTGGATGGAAGGGCAGTGAAGCAGAGCGAGAGAAGCGAACGGAGCAGGAAGACCCCCTCCAGATGGTTTACCACCATAAAAATCAGTGAGGTAGAATGTTCATGGATACAAAGACAAGGTGTCTGAACTGTAAATACTTAACTTGAGTCACAGCATCTAATTTTATAGTTATGGGCTTTTCAGTGTCGTTCCAGGGATATATTGCATTGATAAGAGTGAAATATGCTGAAGTGTTAATGCAGCTTCACCTTCAGCAGTAAAAGGCCAGTGAGTGTGGGTGAGTGAGCTGGGGTGGGGATATCCTTCCAGCAGATTCAACACCACAAAACTATACACACTAATGCATGACTTAACAAATTAAGTTATTACTCTGAGTCTTGGAAATTGCCTTAGATAGATTTGTTCCTTGTGAATTTTTGCCAACTATAGGTGAAATTCGGCTGTGCAGGTCTTTGGGTAGTGGGATATGATAACTTCTGCAGCAACAGTAGTCAGACTTGCATGTGCTTGTTTCACTGGGAGAGAGAGAGAGAGATAGAACAAGTTAAGGATTTCTTGATGGTTGAACTAGCTAGGTACAGTACTATTTGTCTATACTCCTCCACATTAAGTAATGTTTGGCAAACAACAATAGTGCACTATATTTCACAGTTGTGCTTTTCAGCTTTCTAGAATTTAAACAGGATAATAAGCTTACAGGAGATATTTGTAAGTATGCAAGTTTGGGATTACTAAAAAATAAATGGTGGCTTCCACAGTATAGAAGGACTGAAAGAAAAAATAAACTAAACTAACAGGAGGTATGTGTTTCCATGCAAGTGTGGGGTTACTGAGATGTAGATTTACAGATGTTGAGTGACAGGTAGTAAGCCTATTAGTTCCGACTCTTTGCTACACAACATACAGTCGGTAAATCTGATATTTAAGCACTTACAACAGGCAGCCAGCTAGAGTGTGTAACATATATGAAAAAAAAGGAAGCAACCCTAGTCTATGACAAAACTCTTCACAAACCAAAACTCTCATATATTAACAATTGCCTACATTATCCTGTAACTGTGCTGTTCATACAAACATAAAATCAGGTATTACAATAGACATATTCCATAGAAGTGAGTTGAAACATAACATAAACATATGCACTACAGATTAGCTGAGAGAAAAAAAGAAAAAACACTTAGCCAGATGGCAACAGACTACAGACTTTTGATGTAACTGCAGTACAAACAACAACAAAAAAAATACTGTTTCAGTGAATCCTACTGTAAAACACAGAGCCACTAGAAACTTGCTAATATAATTGCTACACATTAACAGCAGAAAGACAACACTTTGCTGCTACTACTGCAACCTAGAGTAAAAAGTCAGAAGACATATGTTAATATATTTACTACACATTAACAGCAAAAGACACAACACTGACACACTTAGCCAGAATTAAACACAGTGAAATCTTAGTTGTATTTTTCTAGTACAAGTTTGAACCAAAATGAAATAAACCATAATAGTTAAGAAAATAATAGAATCAATGTACCTTTTTGTAGAGTGAAGCAGCTGGATGGAGAGAACACTTGGGACAAGGGGTAGTGAAGTGACTCTGAATTTGGAGCCACAAAGGCAAAAGTAGTGGGAGAACAAGCTGAGATGCAGGGAGAAGCGTTCAGTTCCTTGAGTCACAACATCTAATTTTATAGTTATGGGCTTTTCAGTGTCGTTCCAGGGATATATTACACTGATAAGAGTGAAATATGATGAATTGTTAATGTAGCTTCACCTTCAGCAGTAAAAGGCCTATGAGTGTGGATGAGTCAGTGGGGGTGGGATATCTTTCCAGCAATTTCAACACCACAAAACTATACAAACTAATGCGTGACTTCACCAATTGTTATTAGTTTGAGTCTTGGAAACTGCCTTACATAGATTTAACTCTGTGTTTTTGTTCCTTGTGAACTTTTGCCAACTGTAGGTGAAATTCAGCTGTGCAAGTTCTTTAGGTAGTGGGATATGATAACTTCTGCAGCAGCAGTAGTCAGACTTACATGTGCTTGTTTCACTTTTTGTAGAGTGAAGCAGTTGGATGGAGAGAACACTTGGGACATGGGTCATATATAGTATATATATATATATATATATATATATATATATATATATATATATAGTTATATATATATATATATATATATATATATATATATATATATATATATTTATATTTATATATATATGTATATATATATATATATATATATATATATATAGATCGATATATGTATATGCGTCTACTGCTCTACAGTGAAAGAACAGTTCTTCGAATATATAAATAGAAGCTGGAGACCCACACTTCAGCAAAAGTTCACTTCAACGAAAGTGCACTTTTGCTGAAGTCTAGTTCCTTGGGCGACCCAAAAAAAAAAACACTAAAACATATTTTTGCAGGGGGGCAAGCTCCCCTGCACCCCCCCTGTGCCCCCCACACCCCCTACGTAAATATACCAACTCTGAGATCGCACTGCAGGGGGGAAAAGGGAATATTCCCATTCCACACTGTAGTGTGACTGCCGAAGTCAGTGTTCAAACTTTCACTACTTCGAACAAGTGGACTCGGTGAAGTGGGTTCGAAGAAGTGAAACTTTGAATATCTGCATGGTTCCCATGTGTAGATATTTATATATATATATATATATATATATATATATATATATATATATATATATATGTATATATCTATAGATAAATATATATATAGATATATGTATATTTCAACTTGATTTTGACTGCTTACAATATCCCATGGTGCACATTATTCTTGCTAGGTTATCTGCATTCAGTGTGCATACTCGACCCACTGTTCATTTGGTGCACATTGTTCTTGCTAGGCCATCTGCGTTCAGTGTGCATACTTGACCCGTTGTTCAGTTCAATCTTTACTAACAAATTACCCGCTGACCTCCCTACTTTTCCTATCACTCTGTATACAAACGACATGATTATCCTTTGATCAAGTCATTCACATTCAGCCATGCAAACCCAGCTTCAGTCTGACCTCCATTCCCTTAAATTTTGGCTCGGCAACAGTAAGCTATTCCTATACCATGCCAAAATATAAAAATTATGATATCTGCAACCTCACAAAAGTGAAAAAAACACCCCTAAAAACATCTGCGTTGCAGATCTCAATGGTTCCTCAATAGAAACAGTCACATCCTTTAAATATCTAGGTTTATGGCTGGAACAGTGAGTTAAATTCCACAACCACATTGAAGACACCAGGAAAAATGTCAATTCTCTTTTATTCTGGTCCTGGAAAATATCTCCCTTTCTATTCAGGTGAGGCTGAACTGCACTAGGCAAAGGAGTCCTCTTTACTCAGATTGAGTACATACTCCTCACCAAATCCACATGCTCTAGAATTAAAAAAAGTCATCCACTCTACTTTCCATTGAAAAAAAACCCTGCTGATTCATTTAAACTCCCCACCAAGGAGTACCACTGCAACACCCTCTCCAACACCAGATAGCTGTGTCCTGCAGAGCTGAACTACTTTTAGGATCTCTCTCTTTTTTTTTTTTTTCAAACTAATGTCTTCCTACATTTTGCTGCCAAACTCTATAATTAAACCTTTCCTTACAACCTTCACAACCTCTCCCAGTTAACTCCCTCATTCCAAACCTTCCCCAAACCAAACTGCAACTACACTGTACTGGCACCCCCTTCACTTTCCCTTCTCACACCCAAGCACTGGTAATCCTTCAACCTCTTAGCATAACACAATATCTTCTTTCCCCATTTTCACAGCACATCTCAAATGTGATTGCAAGTGCTTTTTCCACTGGACCCATCCCTTAACTCCATCCCATCTGCATCATTTCTCCTCTGACCCTGTGTTTTCACCTACAGCTTGCAACTACAATTAATCCACATTTGTTTTTCTAAGCTGTTAATATTTTCTCATTGTCTCAGGACTTTTCTTGTGATAATTCCATGTTTTTGAATTAGTATTGTTTTATTTATTTAATTTCTTCAGGTGGGTTGTACATGTGAATTCTCTGCTGTGATCCATGAACTACCCTGGTAAACAAACTAAACAAAAACCATAACACAGGACGTTAAATAACTTCATCTTCAATAGCTCTGATTCCATTAGATATAACTACAGTAAATGATGTCACTGTATATCTAATATACGCACAAAAAACACATGAAGATATGTTTCTGCCTTTCTATCCTTTGGATATATTTCTAAGTTAGCGACTGACTTTTCTTGTAATCCGGATAATGATTTAGAGAATATGGATGATGTACTGTACTTGGACCCATCCCTGATTTGATGCATCAGTTGGAAGGAGTGGAAATGAAGGCAACAGGGAAGGGACAGAGGATGTAAGAGTGCTGATAATACCTGGAATGAACCATTAGGGGAAGAGTGAGATGACAGTGGCAAAAACAGAATACTAACTGTAACCCTATATGAATAGGGTCTAGTAACACAGTGGTAATGCTCTGCTCCAAATCCATCCTGGGCAGGTGACATCTTGAGTATTGTGTGCATTTCTGTAGAGGATAAGAAGAAATAAGCTCTATATTCTAGCAAGGATCCATTAGCAATTGTCATGGGGTGACTAAAATGCAGGGAAAGATAATAACAGAAACCAGAGGAATTGGAGATCTTTTCACTTGAGAGCAATATTTACAGGGAGATGTGAAGATTAGTTGCTGGATGATCGTGGACATACCTTATTCTACCTGTCTCAGATGTTGCAGTGGATTCATCAGGCTTAATGATGGGTGAACATCTACTGTTTGGTTGGCTGAGATAGACTAGACCGCATCTATAGTTCTAGCGCTATACATCACTCTGAAAGAAATAATAACAACAACCATACTTGCACTGGAGACTAAGGATGTTACAGGGTCCAGAAAGCCTTTAGCTGGTGATGGACCATACCTTATTAGTTTGAAATATAAGCATGCAGGATATGACAAGCATGCAGAGCTCCTCGCTAACACTCTTCAAGAGAAACCTTGACGAGTGGATGAGAAACAGAAGGTTTACCCCGGGGATCACTTCAGTGCCTCTGCTGGACAGAGGCACAGGGAAATAGTCAAGGGGGGCAGCGAAAGCCAACACATTCTGGCTAGGCTTATAAATGCCTTCGGGCAGATAGCCTAGTACCTACTTATGAACCAATGAATACATTCATACCATCAGCAAATAATAACAATATGTATGTGGGTCCTACTTTACCACTTAACCTTCATGGAATAGACATGCATTTGAACAATAGGTAAGCCATTCTAGTCAACCACTTAAATCAAGCAGATCTTCTGGATTATGATGGGCATCTAAAAACTAACTGCTTGCTCTATCATTGCCCTGTGCTAAGGAGATGAGTTTGTATTTTAATAGATTCTCATCTTCAGAAAATCTAGATGATAAATCCAGCTGTCTATCTTCAGAACATCTCGATGATAGTTCTAGCTGTCTATTTTGTTCTTTCATCTGACTTAACTTCAACTGTCCATCTCCAGAACATCTGGATAAAAGCTTCATTTGTGCGTGTGAGACTTTGGAGATGAAATTTGAGTAATGAATTCCATTATTTCTTTTTTCTATTTCAAAAAAAAGAAAAAACAAAGCAAGAAAAAACTGTAATCTTTTTGGTCCAGATTTCACTGGATATTCTTTCTTTCTTTCGGAAACAATTGCCTGATACCTACATTTCCCTGTCAGTGAAGAGATTTTCTTCTAGTGATAGCTAAGGTTATGTGCCCTTCCTCCCACAGTTGTATTCTTTGTTTTGCATCAGATTCTGATGAAGTTTCTGTGGGTGAAATGAAAACGCTTTTTTGGTGTGGATATTTTGTATTAAACTTTATACCATATTGGTTTGGCTTGACTTTGTGTTCACCTACATGTGTATGTACCTTTACTGGCTTTCTTTTCTGCACTGCTGTGGCATTTTTGCATAGGTGTGTATGTGTGTGTGTGTGTGTGTGTGTTTGTGTGTGTATGTAAGTATATAGATATATATATATATATATATATATATATATATATATATATATGTGTGTGTGTGTGTGTGTCTATATATATATATATATATATATATATATATATATATATATATATATATATATATATATATATATATATATATATACATAAATATATATATATATATATATATATATATATATATATATATATGTATATATATGCATATATATATATATATATATATATATATATATATATATATATATATATATATATAGACCAAGGGTGGAGAAAACCAAGTTCTTTAATGCTGAAAAAACACGACATAGGTAAGCGCTTTTGTCTGACTCAATCCAGACTTCATCAGACCAAAAGTGCCTGCCTTCAACCACATTTAAATACTACACTTAATTAACATCCCTTAAAATTTAAAGAGACAGTAAAAAAATATACAAAATTCACATCTAGAATGGTTGACACAAAACATAAAAAATAAAATAATAACTAAATAACATTTTACAATGTAAGAGCCCTTTCTATTAAAACAGGCCTTAAGGAAACATGCTTATTCATGCCTGGGGGTAACTAGCATTGAGCTGAAGTTGCCCTTTCAACTCACTTTCATCAATCTGGTTTGACGAGTCCCCCCCCCCCGACATTGCTCAAAATTAGTTCCAGAATACAAAACTTAAAACCAGAAAAAAGTAGAGCAAGATAAAGTATGTTTAAAAAGGGTGTTATTTGTGTTGGGGGTGTTAATAGCATATAAATGTTCATAAATTCTCTTCTTGAGTAACATTTTGGTCTTACCAACGTAATACCTTTACACCCAACACATACACTCAAATAGACCAGCCCTTTACTATTACAATTGCCGCCTACTAATCTCACTTTCTGCAAAGGCTCCCCAACCCACATCTCTGAAACATTCAACACATAGGCACAATATTTAAATCTTCCACAAGGTCTCATGCCGCTATGGTCTCTCTTATTAGCAATGGGGTGTTCCAAAAGAAATTTGATGCTACTGCCCACTTTATGAGAAAACGTAGGTCCTTTATCTAAGGCACTCACTCATTGTTAAATTCCAAAATAACCCAGTTCTTGGTCAAAATATTCTTCACCTTCTGTCCAAAGAACCCAAAGTGTGTGACCATAGAGTGTAAAAATGTATTATTATCCAAAGTAGGGACCTTATTACCACCATCACCTGGGTGGCTCAGATTGGTCATGTTTTTCCCAAGCAGGGGAATGAAATTAGTACACCATCCATCCATTAATTCTATACTAATTTGTTGAAACCAATTCTCAGTGTACCCTCTAGCCGTAAACATTTGAACTAAGTTACCCAAATCCCTCTTCAAATTACCCAATGTAAAGCACATCCTTGCTCCTCTTATAATTTGACCTCTAACAATATTTCTCTTCACATGATAGGGATGTTGACTATTATAGCTCAAAAAACTATTTGAATATATATATATATATATCAGGTCCATATTTCATTGACAAAAGGGCATTGAACAGCTTAAAAATCAAAAATGCTGTTCTTCGGAATCGGTATTGTGAGATCGCAGTACAGTGAAGATTGGGAAATTTGCCCTTTCCTCACTGTAGTGCAATCTTGGAGTTGGCATATATAATTAGTGGGGGTGTGGGGGGGGCACAGCCCCCCCAATACTTATTTTGAAGAACAGCATTTTCAATCACTAGGCTGTTCGATCTTTAGCCTCTTTGTCGATCTAATAGGGACCCCATACATATATATATATATATATATATATATATACATATATATATATATATATACATATATATATATATATATATATATATATATATATATATATATATATATATATATATATATATATATATATATATATATATATATATATATATAAAAACTATCACATTGGTGATCACACTATGTGCGATCAACCAATGAGTGAAATTCAGGTAGCAGAACCGGAAGTGTGATCACGGCATTGTCGAACCTTACAATAGCAAACATTCGCTATAGCAAGGTTCTACAATGTACTGCAGATCGCCCTATAGTAGGGATCAGGAAATGTACCCTTTCCTCAGTGTAGTGCAATCTCATAGTTTGTATATATAAGTAGGGGGGGGTGAGGGGTGCAGGGGGCCCTTGATATGTCTCTCTCTCTCTCTCTCTACTTTCTCTCTCTCTCTCTCTCTCTGTATGTATATATATATATATATATATATATATATATATATATATATATACATATATGTATGTGTGTGTAATATATATATATATAGATGTATATATGTATGTATGTGATATCCCCTCTCTAGGCCAGTAATCAGGGAGCCTAAATCCACACCATTGACACTGGAGAAGGATGCTGACTTTGAATACAAATGGATACACCCAGTATTTCCAGATGCTGTTGTCTGAATCAAGCACAGTTTCCCTTAAGAGCACAAAGGAAACACACTCTGGGGTCTGGATTTCTCTGTCTTTCTCCCTTCACGTCCCCAGTAAGACTCACCACAGGTATAGCTATAGAGTTGGGACCTCAGCTGAATGTCTAAGCCAAGTTCTCCAGCACTCTTTGTGAAACCAGTGCTTCATGCCAATGCTCCAAGCAGCTGACACACACACACACTTTGAGATTTGATTTTCACATGCATACACACATATACACATACAAACACACACACACACACATACACACACACACACCTGAGAAAGGCTTTCACAGATTTACCCACTGTGCACCTTTCTGCCCAGACTATAAGGTAGTTATCACTGCCACCAGACACTACAAAGCCAACTACCTAAGGCTCTTGCAAGGGTACCCAATTATACTGGGTGAAATTAAAATCAATACAAATTATAACATTGACTAAACAGCCCGGCTTCAGGAGTAGCCGAAGTGTCACCAACAGATATAAGTAATCTCAAAGATTAAATTTTTCTTTGAAGGACCAGCCACAATGAAATGTTTAAATATATTTAATAACTAATAAATGAACATGAAAATACAAAATATCTATTTACAGTAAACACCAGAGTTTCAGTCACAGGAAATATTAAAAATAACATAGCTGGAAAGATTTATACAGTTACAGAAAAAAAATACTTAACTATTTCCACTATATTTTCCTGACTTATCTAGAGAATTACTGTTCCTGCTTACTTAATACAGCAAGGCAAGATGAAGTAGGGGAGGGATCCTTCTGTGTCAGGTTCCAAGAAATCAGACTGCCCTGAGACTTCTGTCTCACCTAATATTAAAACATTTCTGTAGGTCATCTAACATCTGGTTTCCATGCCCCCCCCTATTGCTAAAAGCTGCCAGGAATTAGCACATACATCTCAATAATACACACACAGGAGCATTGCTCAGATCTGGTGCAGCTTCTGGAAGTCATAAAATAATTACAAACTTCTACTCCTCCTACAGAGACTAATAAACCATGCTTCTTACATTGCATTTCTGGCATCATTCAAAATTGTGAGATAACATCTTTATGGACTTGACCCATTCATTTAATTTGTTACTATTTCCCATAGTTAGCTGGATCTGAGCTTAACCTCTTCTCTGCCAGTATCATCTGTTAGTATATATATATATATATATATATATATATATATATATATATATATATATATATATATATATAAATTTAATTCAGTTACAATATAGTCAGGACAAACTATTGGTACATTTTAACACAAGCAACTGTACAAATACATTTTCAAGATAACCATCTGTATAAATCAGTCTGATATACAAATGACATATAATTATTTATAAAACTCCAGCTAGCTATGCTGGTATATGTTACACATCCACTGCCCTACTTCTGCTGGCATAGCTGGCGACACCTCACATCATCACATCATACATGCATATATATGTGTATGTATGTGTGTGTGTTTGTGTGTGTGTGTGTGTGTGTGTGTGTGTGTGTGTGTGTGTGCATATATATATATATATATATATATATATATATATATATATATGTATATATATATATATATATATATATATATATATATATATATATATATAGATATATATATATATATATATATATATATATATATATATATATATATATACACACACATACACACACACACACACACACACACACACACACATACATACATTTTTTTTTGCTGGGCAACATTTCACTTACACAAGTCACTAAAATGCAAGGATTTTTTGCAGTCTTTGCTTGGTCTCATTTTCTAATCCAGCCTTTATAAAAAAAAAAGGATGTTTGATATAATCCTTAATCAACAGATTTTACCACCAGTTTGCTCCAAAATGCCAACTGTGGATTATTGTTTCTAGGACTATAACTGTTATGAAGACAGACACAACAATGTTTCATTTACCACAAATGAGTCAGTGTCTTTTTTTAAGTTAACAGACCATTTCCAATTAGTTGGCTGCCAAATATGAGTTTTGTTATGTTCCTGCCTTAAAATACTGTGGGTCCATTCTGTCCTCACTTGACTGGGGGGAAAAAACTTTGGCTGCTGTTTTTAGAGGTGTATGTGCCAGTGAAATGGGAATGGAAGGAATCAATTTGGTCTTCGTTACACATACTCTCAAATATGCCACATACTGAATTACTAATTCACGTCTCAGGATTGGTATGTTACAGCACTCTTTAAGAATTTTGGTTTGTGACCTTTTCTCATAGTGCAGATGTCTAGCTGGTATAATTACTGTAGAGACAGAAGTGAAAAAATTCTGCAGTACATCTCTGTAAGGCACTCACATGTGCACGAGTCTAAATCTGCCTCAGCAGTATTTGTTCCCTCTCTCCAACCCCCTTGGATATTTGTCTTTGCTGCTAATGTGATCATTGTTTGTTAGGCTTTCTTGCTTAAACAGATTTCATACTGTCTTGCCCTGGCATTTTGTTGAAATGCTTATTTGGCTTGAATGATCTATGGCTGATCATTGGGGAAATGACAACTGCTCTGTCTGGATCCTTCATATATTGACAGTGAAGTCAAAGAAAAGACCACAGCAGCAATTTTAACATTCATATAATAGGAACCTGGATATATTTGTTCACTACTGGACATAATCTGTATGCAGTATGTCATCCACAGTATATACTGCTTCCTACAATTATTTATTGGACATTTTTGATGATTTTTTGAATAGACCATCAAAATGAAACAACTCTATTGTTGCAGTGATGGAGAATGCAGTGGTAAATGGTCTGTATACAAATCCTGTAGGTATCGCATGACTTCTGGCATTCATCGAAACTTCTAGGTTTGCAAATTGTTTTTGAGGCTTACAACTTACAACCAGAAAATGAACACCATTGCCCTGACCCCCTTCTGTTTAGCAGCAACTTCTCATCCAGGTCATAACTGAGGCCTAACAATAGACAAATACTAGCTGTTATGGGGAGTAAAATTTATTTGGTTGAATTAAATCTCAAGGCAGCTAATCAGCACTGAGCATGAGTTTGTCTTGATGTAAAAATGCAGAGACAGAGATGATGTAATACATTGGCTGTTACATTCAGTTTTCACAGAATTTTCTCTGCAGATGGAAACAGCACTAAATTCCCTCTTAAAGTAAGTGAAAATGCTTTATTACAGTATGTGCTTTTATGTGTAAACATTTATACATAATACAGGTTTAGAGTTTCCAATAAATGCCACTTATTCAGAAATTTCCTGTAAGAAGCTGAAGTGTTGCCCATTAATGTGTTACATTTTGTAAATGGGCACCAAAATAAATTTAATGTTATCACATCAAGTAATGCTATATTAAATGTCCCGTTATAATATAATAAGGCACATCGGATATTATTTATTTATTTTATTTATTTTATTTTACATTTGTTAATCGGGCTTGTCTAACTGGATATATTTCCATTTTCAGTAGAGGCCCGGGGAGAAAAGCTCCGGCAATTATAGAATTACAACATTAAAAATTAAAAATTAAAATTTAAAGAATTAAAAGTAGACATTAACAGAAAAGATTTTAATAAAAATACAACAAGGACTCGTGCTTAGAAATAGAAAGTATGCTATACAACCAGTATTAATAAGATAGAGAAAGAAGTTAGTTAATTAAGTGTAATAATTCTACTAGAGAGAGTTTGTTGGCATATAAATTTGGGAGTATCAGTTAGTCTATCTTACAAGGAATTAGTATGTAACAAATGCATTAGGAGTGTTAGTAATTTAAGCGAGAATAGTAGGAATTCGAAATTTAGGGAGCTATACTTAGTAAAGGGAAATGGTTAGTCAGGCTTGCTACAGGGGCATAACCAGTGTGTTTGGAGGTGTTTTTTGAGGTTATGTTTAAAGAGAGGCAAGGAAGAAAGTAATGTTAGTTCATTGGGCAGTAGGTTCCAGTTTTTTCCCCACTGTGTTACAAAAAAGAGAGTCTCCAGCCAGGTTATTAGACTTGCCTATGCAAGCAAGCAGTTTCTTAGAGGAGCGCAGGGAATTCAGATTTTTGTAAGGGAGGATGAGATTGGAAAGTATAGGAGTGCTGTTGGGTTGGTAGAAAATCTTGTGGGCAATGATGAGTTGGGGTAGTATCAGTTGGTTTTGAAGTTCAAGCCAGCCTAGTTGCCTTAGATTCAGACAGTGGTGAGTTCTAAAGGTGTTGCCAGTGGCAAATCTGGCAATGGAATTATAAGAATTTGCTAGCTTGGCAAGATTATTTTTCTTTAGGTTAGTATATATGGGTAAGGCGTACAGAAGTGTAGAGATTAAGTGTGAGTGAGCAATTGTGGTTCTGGCTATAGGAGTCAGGAAAGGTTTGATCTTATATAAGGAGCCTATTTTTCTGTTGACAGTTTTAATAGTATTATTTATGTGGCTGTCAAAAGTCAGGTTATTGTCAATAGTTATTCCTAGCAGTTTAGTGGTTGTGTCAGGGAGTATAATAGTACCATTACTGGAAAAAACAGAGAAATTTATGTGTGAGGATTTGTTTGTGGGTGTAAAGAGAAGGAGCTTAGTTTTTTTAGCATTGAGAAGGAGGCATCTATTTGTAAACCATGTTTCTACTATGTTAAATACTTTCTGGGTTAGAGAATGTAGTTCTGAAGGGGAGTTTGCTGTGCATACTAGTGTAGAATCATCTGCGTATTGTATGCAGGTGGCTTGGGGGATTGCTGTGTGGAGTTCATTGATAAATAGTGAAAAGAGAACTGGTCCTAGAATAGAGCCTTGAGGGACTCTGAGGGTAACTGGCTGAAGGGATGATATGTTGTTTTGCCAGAGAACTGCTTGTTGCCTATTGCTCAGATAAGACCTAAACCATTTAATAGTCTGACAGTCAAAGTAGAGGGACTTTAGAATGTTGATGAGAAGGGCATGGTTGACCATGTCAAAAGCTTTTGAGAGGTCGATAAAGAGAGCAGATGAGAGGTTATTGTTATTGCGGTTTCTATTAATGGTATCTATAAAAGATAGTAGGGCAGTTGTGGTACTGTGTGATGGCCTAAAGCCATGTTGACAGTTAGCTAGAATGTTGTGTTGAGATAAATGATGTAGTAGTTGTTGGTGCATGCATTTTTCCATTATTTTGGCTAAAGGAGATAATAGTGCTTTTGGCCTGTAGTTAGAGCAATCATTTGAATTGCCACCTTTATGTAGGAAAATAATATGGGAGATTTTCCATATGTCTGGAATGGTTCCTTCTGAAATGGTTCTGTTAATGAGGATGGATACAGGGTATGTAATTACCTTAGCTGCTTTTTGCAAGTATTCTGATGGTATTTAGTCAGCAGAAGGTGTGCAAGGCTTAATTTTCTGGATGAGTTTACAGATGAGAATAGTAGAGATAGGTTGCAGTTTAAATGTTGGTAGTGGAGGTAATGTTGTGCTGTGAAGGCTTGAGTTGTCTGGGATTAGCTGACTGGCTAGTGTTTGTATGGTCTCTGTGAAGAAAGTATTAAATGTATTGGCTGTTTGTAGGGGGGGTATTAGGATCTGCCTCAAGAGGGGTAGGTGTATGAGAGTGTCCAGGGTACAGGAGTTTGTTTATACCAGACCAAAATTTTTGTGGATTGTTTTGATGGGTTTGTTGTAGTTTACAGTAATAGTTCTTTTTATCTATAAGTAGTGCCTTTTTTTGTATTATTTCTTAGTTGCCTAAAGTTTTGTTGATATTATATGACGTCCATACTAATACTGACTAATACAGATCGAATTCAGTAAGACAGAAACAATGAAATATTCCCTCCATTCATATTCTTTATAAGAAATATGACATCCGTGTTAGAGGAAAGAAAAAAATAACATAAGTAGGTCAAGGTGCAGAACGTGTAAACACACACACACACACACATGCGAGTGCATGCATTTCTCATTTTGTTGTTCTTGCAACATATGAACATACATTGTCATTAACAAGCTTTACTCACTTAAAGGCATCAGCTGTATGCAACATATGGACACAAGTCTAATATATTGTAACTGCCGTAACATAGTACAGATGTTCATCATATTGGTCTCTGCTGCAGTCTCCTTAGGTATATATCCTGCTAAGGACATAACAGCTGGCCTTCTTCCAAAGCTTCAGGGCATATTCCTTGGGCCCAAACCGTCAGCCAGCATGAGCTGAGTTGACTAAAAAACATAAGTTTGAGCATCAAGCTCTTCAAATATTTACTGCCTCCAAATAGTCTGCATCTATGAGGTTTTTAAGGATTGATGGTTGACTTGTGTTTGCTGGGCATATGCTACCTTTGGTGAAAAAAAACTTCCATTTAACAATTTTTCTTCTCTGTATTTTCCTTTTCAGTAAAGTTATTTTAAAGCTAGGAATTTGTGTTTGAATTGACTGTTATAAGTGTATTATACTTTTAAACAGAAGTGTTCTCTTACTGTCAGGTTAAAAGGTGATTAAAGTAACTGAAAACAATTTTTCTGTGGAAAAATTGTGTTTAAAGTGCTTATTTTCTGAGTCTGTTTGGGGAGAAAAATGTGATTTTAAATGCTTTTTATTTTTCCTGGCATTTGCTGCTTGTTTTCCTCTGGAAAGCGGTATGATTTTAGGCTTGACCATGGAACAGACTGTTGGCCTTACAGTTGGTTCTTCTTCCAGCCACAAAAATAAAAAGTTCAATAAACAGACTTTCCCATTACAGCAGGCTAGCAATTTGTCTCATTCACAGGTGGATGACTCTGCTGTAGCAATTTTGTGTACCTCAGACCACTCATCTTTACCCCAAATCCCATAGTGCAGGCCCTACAGCAACTATGGGCCAGAAGTTAACCAGATCATCTGCAACTGCTGGGGTTCCCCTCAGTGGGCAAGGGAGAGGCACTCTTGTTGGTACTAGGTGATGGAACAGGAAAACTTCCCAGTTCTGTCAGAATGTGATGTCATCCTTGGGAGAAGCTGCTGCCACCATTAATAACACTGTTGATACCATTTTTCCTGTCAAAAAGAAGCAGAAAACTAACCATATATCTACTCCTCTTCCTCAAATTTCCTTAGACAGGAGTAGCATCTGGATCTGGCTCAAGGTTTAATTGAGGCTATTGATCCTTGTTGTAAGGTAGTTTCTGGTAAAAGAAAGTGGGATACTTCCTTTCCTGAAGATATTCAAGATTCTGAATATTAACAGAAGAATGAAGGGACAGACGTAGAATTTTTTCCTCAGATTTCTGATCCAAACTCAGAGGAGAGCTCTGTTTCTGGTTCTCTACGTGGGTGTGTGTGTGTGTGGAAGGTCTTTCTTTGAGAATATTTCTAGAATGTGGCAGTGTTTTCAGTGGGAGAACACTGAGGCTTCTCAGTTCCTCAGAAAATATTATGTACTGTTACTATAGGAATTTCCAGAACCTGCACTCATTCCTCCTGTTTTGTCTGCCTTGGAGAATGTGTGTATCACTGCCTGCAATTTTCCCGACAGCTAGCCAACTGCTCCTAAAAAAGCAGATGGGATGTATAACGTTCCTCAGTCTTTTAAGTTTTTGCACAGTCTTCCCAAATCTGACCCAGAAGCTATAGCTTTAGTTAGTCCTTCTGCTACTAAACACTTAGTTAATTTCAATCCTACTACTTCTGATAAGGATGGGAAGATTATTATCAGGCATGAGAAAAAGTATATATTTATGCAACCTTGATTTTTCAGAATTTTGAATTGTCAGGTCCGTATGTTATTAATTGTGAAAGTATGAGGAATATTTTGTCTGCAGTTTCTTCTTGTGAGAAAAAAAAATCTGCTTTAAATAAATTGATTTCTTCTATCATCCAAGTCACTACTCATTGTATAGAGTATATCCATGACATTGCTGATGCTACTTCAAGGGTTATGGCCATTAGTACTGTTTTGAGGAAGTTTGTGTGGCTGCATTTTCAGAACCATCCACATAATGTTGAAAATAAGATTTTAAATTTTCCTTTGGATAGAGATTAAGTTTCTGGCCCCTCTGCTGATCCAAAAACATATTGAAAAGGTAAGCTGATGTAAGGAAACTCTCCTTTTCAATTTTTCCAAGGGACTCTCTAACTCCTCATTCAGTTTCTCTAAGAAAGAAAACAGTCAGTCTCAACAAAATGCAGATAAACAGATATTTAAGAAGAAATGGCAAGGGGGTTCCTAGAAGAATTCTGGAAATTCCCAAAACTAAGGACAGTCCAATAAGTCAGAATGATTAATTATTTATATTATTTATTTATTTATTTATTGCATTTGTTAACTGGGAAAGTCCACTGGCCCTAGAATGAGTCCATTTTCAGTGGAGGCCCAGGGAGAAAAGCTCCACAATAGTTACATACAAAGAATGTCGAGCAGTACTATTACACTGAATGAAAATAATAACAGTGAAAATGATTACATTACTAGTAAAATAAAGAAGTAATAAATGGCATACATTCAAATAATTCAAGTATAAATATAGCTGCAGAATTCATAGCAGAGAGGAGTTAAATTCAGGGTAAGAATAGGGGAAGACAGAAGGGCTAAAGGAGGGAAAAGTCAAGCTAAAGTGACAACAAAGCAGTACGTATGGCAGAGAGAAGGGAAGGAAATTATAGTAATTGGATAGTTAAAGGTGAGACACTGGGGAGAAAAGTCAGGTGTCGGGGTTATTTGTTAGGGTGCAGCAGCATAACCAGTGAGGGGACAGATGTAGTTTGAGGGATTTTTTAAATGAGGCAAGATTGCTGATAGTCCTGAGTGAAGGAGGGAGATTATTTCATGACTTAGAGACAGTAAAGGAATACAACATTTGGCCAGCTGAGAGCTTAGCTTTCTCAGTAGTCAGTAACATTTTGTTTTTGGACATGAGGTGTCAATTAGGATGGTACATGGTCAGTATGGGGGAGAGGGAAGGGCAGGGTTCGGGCAGTATATAAGCTTGTGGGTTGTAGTTAATTGTAGATGAGCAAGATAGTGAGGGAATTCTAGCCAATTTAGTTGATTTAGAGAGGAATGGTGGTAGGTAGAAAAATTTGCATTTGTAACACATTTAGCAACTTTGTTGTAGCAAGAGTCTAGTTTGTTTTCAAAGAGGACTGCAGATTTTTGAGGATGGGACCACCATATAGAAGAGCTTGAAGCAGGAAGGATGAGGCCAGGACCTTTTTAGCAGATAGGCTAAGAAAATAGTTGTGCATATAAAGGACACCTAGCTTTTGTTGGTTTTTTTTGATGTTGCTGTAGATGTGAAGGTCAAAAGTTAATATGTTATCAGTGATGACACCTAGCAAGTTGGTGCAAGGGACAACTTCAGTGATAGCATTGTTTTGGGAATGTACGAAAAATAGTCACATGTCAACAGGGCTAGATTTTGTGGGGGTAAATATTGAGAGTTTTGTTTTATTGGGGTTGAGGGCAAGATAGTTCTGGGACATCTAGGTTTTGGTAGAAGTAAATGCTTCTTGGGTGAGATGGTGTAGTGCAGTGGCAGATTTACAAGAGCAGATGATAGCTGAGTCATCTGCATATTGGATAACAGTATTGTGGGTAAGACTGGTATGAAAGTTATTGACAAATATGCTGAATAAGAAGGAACCCAGTATTGAACCTTGGGGAACACCTGTATTTGTACTGATGAAAGGGGAAGAAGAGTGTTGCCATATAGTAGATTGCTGCCTGTTGCTGAGATAATTAGTAAACCATCATAGGGTAGGGGGAGATTGGCCGAGGTTAGAGAATTTAGTAAGCATTAGGGAGTGGAAAATAGTGTTAAATGCCTTTGATAAATGAAGAAAGAGTGCTGAGACTAAGGAACCAGCATCTCGGGCTCTATTTACTGTATTCATGAAGAAAATGAGAGCAGTCTTAGTGCTATGTCTGGGCCTAAAGCCATGTAGAGGGGGGGGGGGATTTGATGTTTTGCCAGATGACTGAGGAGTTGAATATGAATACATTTCTCTAGTATTTTGGACATGGGGGAAAGAATGGCAGTAGGACAGAAGTTTGAGATGTCAGAGTTGTTTCCGCCTTTACGAAGTGGAAGAACAAATGCTTTTTTCCAAATATCAGGTATGCATGATTCCTGAATGGACCTGTTGAGGAGTCTGCTGATAGGATATGCAACAGAGGAGGCTAAGAGTTGTAAGTATTCTGCGGGTAAGATATCTTAGGTTCATAGGTAGGTACTAGGCTACCTACCCGAAGGCATTTATAAACCTAGCTGGAATGCATTGGCTTTTGCTGCCCCCTTAGATTAGTTCCATGTGTCTCTGTCCAGCAGAGCCATTGAAGTGATCCCTGGGGTAAACTTTCTATTTCCCATCCACTCGTCAAGGATTCTCTTGAAGTGGGTTAGCGAGGAGCTCTGCCTAATGTAGATTGGAATCTTGTTCCAGAGCATGGGAAGTCTCTGGGACAGGAATCTATCCCTCCAGCACATCCTATTTATTGTTGTGGTGAGTTTTACATCCCTGGACCATGTGGCTCAAGGGGATATGGTTTTCTTTAGGTGGGGCATGTTCATCAATTCTGGGTTGGACATGGCCTTGTATGTCAGGCAGAGATCACCTCTGAGTAGGGGGTATGCAACCTAGTACAGCTGGAGTTTCTTCAGTCGAGTTGCTTAGGGCATCTGCTTGAGGCCAGTGATCCTCTTGGTGAGGTACTTCTGTGGTCTTTCCAGTTGTTGCAGGTGTCTTGTAAGGTACATCCCAAATGGGGCATTGTACTCTTTGATGGGTCTGATGAGTGATGTGTAGAGGGGCCCAATGACCTCTTCCGATCTGGATGCAAACCCTTTTGTGATTAGGTGGGCCACATAGAAGGATTTACTAACCACGTTAGCAATGTGATTATCAAAGGAGAGGTTACTATCTACTTGGGTCTCCAGATCCCTTATTACGTCTTCTGTATTTAGAGGGCTACCGCCTATGTGATAGTTTTTGGGTACTTTGTTTTTTCCAAAGGGGATGACTATGCACTTTTTGGCATTTAGCTTGAGGCCATGGCTTTGACACCAGATATCTGTCTCAGTGAGACCCTTTTGGAGGATGTCTGTTTCAGCTGGAGAGTCAATTATAGCCCCTAGTTTGCAGTCGTCTGTGAACTTGGTCAGCCATAGTCTTCCTGTCCTTGCCTATACCTCTGAGAAGTATATGTTGAACAGGAGGGGTCCTAGGACTGAGCCCTGGGGAACGCCACTTGTAATCGGTTTAGAGCCAGACCTAGTTCCCATAACTCTTACCATGTGGGTTCTGTCTGTGAGCCAGATGGCAACCCATCTCATGATGTAGGGGTTTATGTTCAGGCTCTTTAACAGATAATTTATTGACATTATTGCTTAACTTACTGGGGCGTTTGTTCATGGTTTTTGTTTTTTTTATGAAGAAGTTTTTTGATGGTGGAAGTGAGAAAGGAGGTAGAGGATTTGAAGGGGGATGTACTAATGGTGTTACTAGTGCGTCTATGTTGATGGGTGGGAAGGTGGTAGTAAGTTAAGTGATGATGTCAATGAAGTATCTGTTATAGAGTGAGACTAACTCAGAAGGTGTTTTTTCTGGGTTTGGGCATGGATTATTGTTAGCTCCCGGGTGGAGAAGGGAGCTGATTGCTCTTTCTTGGGATTTTGTCTATGCTGGTCTTGGATAGCTTGGAAGTATTCTTTTTTGTTTTTGACAATTAAGCATTTAGCCTAATTGCAAAGTTGTTATATTGTGTGAGGTTAGAAAGTGGGTTTTCTTGCCAGGCTTTCCAGTGTTTGTCCCTAGAGGATATAACTTGCTTTGTGGACTTTGCAAAACAGCTAGCATGTTTTGCCTTGATTCTTTTTAGCCGGAGTGGTGCAAGACTGTTTAGGATCCTGTGAGCAGGAATAGGCCCACCAAAAATGTATTAATACATAAGCGCTTTCATCAAGTCAATTACAAGACTTCATCAGATAAAATTCAAACAACAAATGAACCCATATAAAGACAAATTACATCACATGACCACAAACCCGACTAACCATTTAAAAGCAGATGAACATTCCTACATAAAAAGGAAAAAACGAACATCCCCAAAACAGATATATATATATATATATATATATATATATATATATATATATATATATATATATATATATGTGTGTGTGTGTGTGTGTGTGTGTGTGTGTGTGTGTGTGTAAATTGTAAATAAGGATGGTTTCTTGGTTTGATGCTTTTCTCATTGAATGTGCCTTCTTAGAAGAAATGTTTACTAAGAGAGATTATCCTGAACCCCCTGTCCAAGAGATCAGAAGGGAAGTGGTGACAAAAAGATGCATGGGGATTTATTCCCCCATCCTGGTTGAAATTACTTGCAACCCCAACTTTAGTGTTGGTGGGACAGCATCTGTAGAAAATATGGGGTTGATCAACAACCAAGAAACCACCAATTTTCGACTGTCTTTTACAACAAGATTTACAGTTGAGTATCAACAAATTCAGGAGATTATATTCAAAAATCTGGGTGTATTGGTCGAGGATGTGGGTATTAGATCCAAAATTAGCAAGAAACCCACTATAGTTTGGAAAAGGGATTTAAATATCAAGAATTTGGTAGAGAAACACATTATGCAACAGGGTTATGGTAAAGTTAAACAAATGCACAAATGTGGAAGGTGCCATTACTGTATGTATATTAATGTTGGGGAACTATTTCAAATAAATGGGTTTATCTTGAGGATGAATGGTCACTACAATTGTAACAGTTCTGGTGTAGTTTATGGGACTTTATGTCAGGTGTATCCCACCTTTTATATAGGCAAGACTGAGCGGATGTTGAAGAATCGCATATATGAACACAATTATAATATTCGGGGAAAAAAACTACTAACGCACTTTATAGACATATATTAGAATTCCCTGACCACCATTTTAAATTTATCATAATTGAAAAAGTGAAAAAAGAATGTGAGAGGTGGGCCATGGCAGCTAATTTTGGAGAACTGTGAACTATGCTGGATTCTACACTTGGGTGCAGTAGGGTTTCCAGGTTTAATAGCGTTGATAGGATGTGTATTAAAAATGAAAGCAGAGTGTAGGTAATATATACATCATGGTAAATGGTATTCATTTTTTAAATTATTTTATACATATACATTTTCATATATATATATATATATATATATATATATATATAGGTTCATAGGTTCATACTAGTCTATCTGTCCTAGGGCATTTATAAGCCTAGCCAGAGTGTGTTTGGCTTTCGACACCCATTTTAAATGAATTTTGCTATGCCCTTTTTTGAGGTTAGTATACTGTGCCTCTGTCTAACAGTGACACAGAAGTGATACCTGGGGTAAACCTACTATCTCCCATCCACTCATCAAGATTCCTCTTGAAGAGAGTCAATGAGGGACTCTGCCTAACCTGGACTGGGATTTTATTCCAGAGTGAAGGGAGCCTCTGGGTTATGAATCTGTCCCTCCAGCATGTCCTATTTATTTCAGTGCTGAGGTTCAAGTCTCTCGAGCGCATAGCTCGATGGGATTTGGATTTTCTGAGGTGCAGCATGTCCATTAATTCCGGGTTGGACATGGCGTTATATGTCAGGCACAGATCACCTCTGAGCAGGCGGTATGCCACTGAGTAGAACTGGAGTTTCTTTAACCGGGCAGCATATGGCATCTGTTTGAGCCCTTTGATCCTCTTGGTGAGGTACTTTTGGGGTCTTTCCAGTTGCTGCAGGTGTCTGAAAAGGTACATCCCAAAAGGGGCATTGTACTCAATTATGGGCCTGATGAGGGATGAGTAAAGAGGCACGATGACCTCCCCTGATCTAGATGTGAATCCCTTCATGATTAGGTGGGCTATATAAAATGTTTTTCTAACCACTTTGGCCACGTGGTTATCAAATGAGAGATTGCTATCAACTTGGGTCCCCAGGTCCCTAATTACTTCTTCCGTACTTAGTGGATTACCACCTATGTGGTAATTTGTGGGCACTTATTTTTTGCCAAAGGGGATGACTATACACTTTTTGGCGTTTAGCTTGAGGCCATGGCTCTGGCACCAGTTGTCTGCTTCTATGAGGCCCTTTTGTAGGATGCTTGTGTCAGCTGGAGAGTCGATTATGGCGCCTAGTTTGCAGTCATCTGTGAACTTAGTCAGCCACAGTCCTTCCGTGTTAGCCTGTACCTCCGAGAAATATATACCGAACAAGAGAGGTCCCAGGACTGATCCTTGTGGGATGCCACTTGTAACTGGTTTGGAGACTGACATGGCTCCAGCAATTCTAACCATGTGGGTTCTGTCCTTGAGCCAGTTTGCAACCAATCTAGTGACATAGGGGTTTATATTTAAGCTGGTGAGCTTATCTATAATGCCCGAGTGGGGTATTGTATCGAAGGCTTTTGCAAGGTCCAGGTAGGCTGTGTGGACCACCTTCCCCTCGTCAATGGCCTTGGTGACTGTTTCAAATAAATTGACCAGGTTTAAGAGGCAGGATCTGCCCTTAACAAAGCCGAACTGGGTAGGATCCATTGTCTGTAGGTCCCCAATATCTTTATTTATGAGGTCCATGATGATCCTTTCCATAGCTTTGCAGACCAAGGTAGTCAAGCTTATGGGGCGATAGTTTCCAGGATCTGTTGAGGCACCACCTTTGTGGAGAGGGACCACTGTTGATGTATGCCACTCTTTGGGTACATATCCTGTAGTAAGGCTGAGATTGAACAGTAGTTTTATGTTTGGGTTTAGTTCTTCTTGGAGTTCATGTAGGACGCAGCCTGGGACACCGTCTGGTCCCATTGATGCTGTGTTTTTGCTTTGGACAGGGCGGCTCTTACCTGAGCATCTGAGATGTCAGGGGGGCAGCACTCTGCTGGGATAGATATTTGCCCTTTTGGTGAGGAAGGGAGGGAGAAGTTTGCACTGAACCTGTCAGCTAGGATGTTGGCAATGTCTGTGGGTTCAGCGTATTTTTTGTCATTTTGGACTAATTCTGAGCATATCTGGGAATTCCCACCCAGGTTCCTAACATAACTAAAGAAAGCCTTATGATTATCTTAGTGTCCTGTGCAATTTTTCTCTCAAAGCTGGCCTTAGATGATTTTATGAGTGCCCGTAGTTTTTTTGCTAATACTGATCAGAGATGCCTTCCCTTTTTGGGATTTTGCTCTATCATGTAGTAGCTTCCTTCTTCTATTGTATAGTTTGTTTATGGATGAGGTCCACCAGACAGGATGCCTAACTTTGGAGAACTGGGTCTTGGTTTTATTTGGGATTGCATGATCCATGCATTCCTGAAGGTGTTCATAGAATGCGTTTATAAAGGATTCTGTGGTCTGGGCCATATTTTCCACAGGCCCGGGGGCTTTGAAGGATTCCACCTCGGTTTTGAGGAGTGTGAAATTTGCTTTAGAGTAGTTTTTCACTGTGGTTTTCTGGGCAGGGGCTGGGGTCGGGATGTGAATATCTAGTGAGATTAGTTTATGGTCTGATCTTACCAGTGAAGGATACACTTCTGGTCTGGAGCATAGAGTCCCCATGTTGGTGATGATCAGGTCCAGTATGTTTTCCCCTCTTGTGGGAGTGGCAGCAAGTTGTTCCATAGCATTTGGGTTTATAAATTCTAGGAACCTTTGGGCTAGGGTGTTGGAGATAGAGTAATGCTCCCAGTCTATGTTAGGGTAGTTGAAGTCGCCCAATATAATGGTGTTTGGAGAGACCTTCATATTTTCCAGTGTTCTTAGGAAGGCCGAGTGGGGTTCCTGGGTTTGGGAGGGTGGTCTGTAGCAGGATATAAACTGGAAGGCAGTTTTACCCACTGTTAGTTGCACATGGATAGTCTCTGATGCTTCATGCTGTGCCACCAACCTGGAGGTGTGGGTATCTTTGACGAATATTGATACTCCCCCTCCTTTTGTGGTTCGGTCCAAGTTTTGGGGCCGAAAAACATGGTATGAGGTATAACCTGGTAGTGCTGGGGTGCACTCGGGAGCCTTGAACCAGGTTTCTGTTACTGCACAGATATCGATGTTCTCCATGCTAAGGAGAATTTCGAGTGCATACATCTGGAGGTTTAGACTTCTGGCATTGAGTAGCATTGCTCTTAGTTTCTTATCCCTTGTGATACCTATGGAGGTGGGTTTGTCTTTTGGGCCTTGCCTAAAAAAGGCACTATGGGGGTGGCAAGAGCCTTTGCCAATATCCAAAAGTCCAGGGGTGACAGGTGCAAGCTGTCCCTAGCGAAGCATCGTGGCTTGTCGAGCATTTCATCCCAGGCAGACAGGCATTGGATCCCCTTTAAATGACACCAATACGTAAGCCAGTTGTTGAAATTGATCATCTTGTCTTCATATTGTGGCATCATTCTTGGTGAGAGTAAGATGCTACTCAAGGTCAGGGTCATACCGGCCTGGGCTACATGCTCAGGGAGCTCCTCTATGTCTCTTTTCATGTAGTCCAAGGAGGTACGTCTCAGGTCATTCACACCAGCATGGACAATGACTGAGTCATATTTGTACTTGCCTTGGAGTGACCTGAGTGCTTGTAATATGTGGCGGATCCTAGCGCCCGACAGGCAGCTCACTGTGCCCTTCTCCTTTTTCAGCCTGGTGAGTGGGACGTCAGTGTGCCTGACAATAGAGTCACCTATTACAAGTGTATCAGGTGTGTTGTTTAGCCTTAAGGGCTGTGACTGTTTGGCACACTGGCTTTGTGAGCTATGTGTTGCACGTGTTTTGTTTTGGGGTAGCAGTTGCTTGGGTGTTTGCTTTAGAGGTCTCTGCTGCTTAGGCAAATTTTTATTTAGAGCCTCAAGTATGTTTTTTTGTGTTTATGTGTTTGGTTTGTGGTCGTGGTAGGTCTATGTGAGACTGGAATTGTAGTGAGTGTGGTTTCTTTCTCATCCTGACTGGTTACGCCAGTACTGAGTTGAGAGAGCTTAGCCTCCAGTTTGGCTATATGGTTGCATCTCTCACACGTGTTGGAATTTGTTGGGAGGAGGAGAGGGTTGTCTGTGTACATGAGGCAGTTGTAACATTGCCTCAAGATTCCCAGATTCACCAGCTGGACCGGAGAGGAGATTGACAACTGACCTTTGGACATGCTAGAATAGTATTGGGAATTCCTTTATAATTGAAAAAAAGGGCCAATGGGGAACAAAGTACTCAAGAGGAGTTTGTGAGGGTGTAGTGCTTTTAATTTTTTAGTGCTGACTTATATAATTGCTTTAGTGAGCAAGTGCCAGGCTTTAGAGTGGGAATTGGGTGTTTATTATGAGAAATAGATCAGTTCTAAGGGAAAAAGTGAAGAGCAGACTTTGTGGAGCTGAGAATGGTTTAAACCCAATTAAGCGGTGCTGCCTAATGCTGCGCTATGCAAAATCACGCAAAGCCGCGCTAAAGTGGGTTTTATATAGGGGGACTTGAAAGATCTAGAAATTGGCCCAAACGGCCAATAGACTACTAAATTCATGTGCTGGGAACACTTCTCCAGGGATAGATAGGCTGCTCCAAGCTCCCCACTGCCACTGGTGAACAAAGAAGCCTCTGTTTATCCAAAAAAGGAAATGGGCAACACAGGAACTTTCCAAAAGTCCAGAAAGCCTGGCAAAAGCCTGTATTTGGACTACTCTAGGTCAGGAAAGACGGGAAGCAAGGATAATTTTTTTTTCTTTTTTGCAACAAACAGACTACCAGATTCTTGTGCTGGGAACACTCCTCCAGGGATAGATAGGCTGCTCCAAGCTCCCCACTGCCACTGGTGAACAAAGAAGCCTCCCTTTATTCAAGAAAGGAAATGGGAAACACAGGAACTACCAGATTCTTGTGCTGGGAACATTCCTCCAGGGACAGATAGGTTGCTCCAAGCTCCCCACTGCCACTGGTGAACAAAGAAGCCTCCCTTTATCCAAGAAAGGAAATGGGCAACACAGGAACTTTCCAAAAGTCCAGAATACAGCAAAGCCTGTATTTGGACTACTCTAGGTCAGGAAAGATGGGAAACAAGGATATATATATATATATATATATATATATATATATATATTGCAATAAACAGACTACCAGATTCTTGTGCTGGGAACACTCCTCCAGGGATAGATATGATGCTCCAAGCTCTCCACTGCCAATGGTGAACAAAGAAGCCTCCCTTTATCCAAGAAAGGAAATGGGCAACACAGGAACTACCAGATTCTTGTGCTGGGAACACTCCGCCAGGGATAGATAGGCTGCTCCAAGCTCCCCACTGCCACTGGTGAACAAAGAAGCCTCCCTTTATCCAAGAAAGGAAATAGGCAACACAGGAATTTTCCAAAAGTCCAGAATACAGCAAAGCCTGTATTTGGACTACTCTAGGTCAGGAAAGATGGGAAACAAGGATAATGTTTTTGTTTATTTTTGTTTTCTTTTTTGCAACAAACAGCAAGAAAGTGAAATAAATATGTAACACAGGCTAGCACACTTGAGTGTGTAGCCTCAACAGGCAAATGCAACAAACAGGGCAAACTTTAAAAGTGCAGGTGCAAAAACAACTTTAAACAGTTTAAAACAGTTCAAGAAGCAGAAATACTTGCAGTTTAGCAAGATCAGACAGTCGCCCAGGTAGTAGCAGTAAAAAAACACTTTTATCAGGTTAGCAGTCACTCTTTTAGCCTCTCTGCTGCTGGCACCACTCTGCAGGACCACGAGGAGCTTGGCTGAGTAGTAACAAGCGCACAAACCGCGCCAAAGCAGGTTTTATACAGGGGGACTTGAAAGAGCTAGAAATTGGCCCAAAACAGCCAATAGACTACCAGACTCTTGTGCTGGGAACACTCCTCGAGGGATAGATAGGCTGCTCTAAGCTCCCCACTGCCACTGGTGAACAAAGAAGCCTCCCTTTATTCAGGAAAGGAAATGGGCAACACAGGAACTATCCAAAAGTCCAGAATACAGCAAAGCCTGTATTTGGACTACTCTAGGTCAGGAAAGATAGGAAACAAGGATATATTTTTTTTCTTTTTTGCAACAAACAGCAGAAAAATGCAATAAATATGTAACACAGGCTAGCGCACTTGAGTGTGTAACCTCAACAGGTAAATGCAACAAACAGGACAAACTTTAAATTACAAGCGCAAAAGCACGCTAAAGCTGGCTTTAAAGCAGGGGGTTAGAAAGAGATAGGAAATGGCCCAAAATGGCCAATAAGCTACAGATCATTGGGCTGGAACCACTCCTCAAGGGACAGATAGCCTGCTCAGAGCTCCCCACTCTCACTGGTGAACAAAGAAGCTTCCTCCTATCCAAATAAGGATATGGGCAACACAGGAACAATGACACAGCCCAGAGATCAGCAATACCTGAAGACTGGACTATTCTAGTTCAGTAAAGGCGGGAAACAAGAATTCTTTTTTTTTTCTTTTTTAGAAAGTAGCAGAAATTAGGTGCAGAAACACAGTAAATGCTTTAATTCGGCTAGCGCACATGAGTGTGTAGCCTACCAGTTAAACTAAGCAAAAACAAAATTTAAAAGTGCAAAAAACTCAGAAATAGAGGCAGGAATGCAATAAAACAACTTTGCAGAGCTTATTTAGATAAAGAAACAGAGAAGTCTATTTATACAAAAAAGCAGCTAAAACACACAAACACTTCAGATGCAGTGCAACCTAGAGCACTTGAGTTGTAGCAATATTAAGGCAATGAGCTAATGACACCAGACTGCGAGGAGTGTCACAGATCAGATTTAAAGTAGGGGCGGGCAACTGCAAAGCCACCAAGTATAAGAGCAAGACACCAACTGGGATGGAGGGTGGGGACAATAGCCTACAGACAGTAGCACTAGAGAAAGCAGAAACAGATAAAGATTTGTAAAGATACAGAATGCTTTTAACTGCAGACAAATCAGTTACTTGTGCAGATAAGTTAATAGCAACAAAATACACTCGAAAACTGAAAAGCAGACAATAAAAATGCTATATATTAATTGTTAAATCAATAATCTGTATAAATGAAAAAAAAAAACAGGATACTTATATATCTCAGCTAACAGCTGCAGTGAACAACTCTTATCCACTCTGCTCATTGTGTATAGACAGAAACCCTATCAAAGTTAGGGCTTAAATACCAGAAGAACAACTTTTTTTTTTACAGGAACACAAAATAACCAGACCCCAATCAGCAGACTATTAACACAATCTAGCAAAGTTAAAGAAAGGCTTCAGCTAGTAGCAATAGCCTACAGACAGTAGCACTAGAGAAAGCACAAACAGATAAAGATTTGTAACGATACAGAATGCTTTTAACTGCAGACAAATCAGTTACTTGCGCAGATTAGTTAATAGCAATAAAATACACTTGAAGACTAAAAAGCAGGCAATAATAGTGCTATATATTAATTGTTAAAAACAATAATCTGTATAAATGAAAAAAAACAGGATACTGATATATCTCAGCTAACAGCTGCAGTGAACAACTCTTATCCACTCTGCTCAGTGTGTATAGACAGAAACCCTATCAAAGTTAGGGCTTAAATACCAGAAGAACAACTTTTTTTTTTTTACAGGAACACAAAAGAACCAGCCCCCACTCAGCAGACTATTAACACAATTTAGCAAAGTTAAAGAGAGGCTTCAGCTAGAAGCAATAGCCTACAGACAGTAGCACTAGCGAAAGCACAAACAGATAAAGATTTGTAAAGATACAGAATGCTTTTAACTGCAGACAAATCAGTTCCTTGTGCAGATTAGTTAATAGCAATAAAATACACTCGAAGACTAAAAAGCAGACAATAAAAGTGCTATATATTAATTGTTAAAAACAATAGTCTGTATAAATGAAAAAAAAACAGGATTCTTATATATCTCAGCTAACAGCTGCGGTGAACAACTCTTATCCACTCTGCTCAGTGTGTATAGACAGAAACCCTATCAACGTTAGGGCTTAAATACCAGAAGAACAACTTTTTTTTACAGGAACACAAAAGAACCAGCCCCCACTCAGCAGACTATTAACACAATCTAGCAAAGTTAAAGAGAGGCTTCAGCTAGAAGCAATAGCCTACAGACAGTAGCTAGAGAAAGCACAAACAGATAAAGATTTGTAAAGATACAGAATGCTTTTATATATATATATATATATATATATATATATATATATATATATATATGGATTCACTTCATAACACTGAAAACTCAAAACATTGAAAATGAGAAAACTTCATAATATAGAAGACCAAAACACTGAAACGTCAAAACACTGAAAACTCAAGACACTGAAACTCAAAACACTGAAAACACATGCCATACATATACTGAGTTTAAACAACATAGATCATAGCACTTTCCACCAAGTGTAAGCAGGGGGGGCAAGCCCCCCTGCACCCCCATGTGGGTGACTGCACCCCCCAAACCTCCTGATACTTATATATATCAACTCCAAGAATGCACAAAGCAATCTTGGAGTTGATATATATAAGTAGTAGGGGGTGTGGGGGGTGCAGCCACACACATGGGGGTGCAGGGGTGCTTGCCCCCTGCTTTCACTTGGTGGAAAGTGCTATGATCTATGTTGTTTAAACTCAGTATATGTATGATATGTGTTTTCAGTGTTTTGAGTTTCAGTAGTTTGAGTTTTCAAGATTTTAAAGTTTCAGTGTTTTGAGTTTCAGTGTTTTGAGCTTTCAGTGTTATGAAGTGAATCTATATATATATATATATATATATATATATATATATATATATATATATATATATGTATTTTTTTTTTAATGTTAAATATTATTTGCAATTTACATATATATATATATATATATATATATATATATATATATCTTTTTGGGGGTGTCCGCTTGTTCCTTTTTATGTAGGAATGTTCATCTGCTTTTAAATGGTTATTTGAGTTTGTGGTCATGTGATGGAATTTGTCTTTATATGGGTTCATTTGTTGTTTGAATTTTATCTGAAGTCTTGTAATTGACTTGACGAAAGTGCTTATGAATTAATACATTTTTGGTGGGTCTATTCCTGCTCTCCAGGTCTCTTTTGGTGTGTTTACCTTGTTTGTGCTTGTTGCAGTCTTCTGTTTAGGATCCTAAGAAATGTAGAACTAAAGAATTCTATGGCTTCATTGAGTGGGAGACATTTTAGTGCATTCCAGTTAGTGTTCTGCAGGATGTCATTGAAGGTATTTGAGGAGAAATGGGATAGATCTCTGGTATATCAATATTGATGTATGCCCGGTATAGAGGTGGGCTTACATATGAATGCTGGAGAGTGGTCACTAATGCTATTTGGGAGTGTGCCGGAGGAGATTTTGTCTGGGTCAGAAACCAAGATCCAATCCAAGATTGAGCCTTTGTTTTTCTTATTGCCAGGCCTGGTAAGATTAGAGAATAGCTGATTATAAGTGTGAAGGTTGATATCAGTAGAAGGGTTATTACTGGAGATATCCAGCCAGTTAATATTAACGTTGCCTGGGATGATAGTTTCATTTTTTATGTTGCTCATTGCCCAGGCAAGAATTTCTTCTACATTAGTATTGTTGCTTGAGGGGATGTATACGACTATGATGCAAAGGCATTTGCAATCATTAAGTTTTAAGAAGGTAACAAAAAGGCTTTTGCAATCATTAAGTTTTAAGAAGGCAACAAGTAGCTCTGCAGTGGAAAAGAGGGGGAATTGGTGTAGAATATGGAATTACTGTAAAGGTGCTTGGGAATAATAAGGCAATGCCTCCAACTTTTTTATGAATTCTATCAGTTCTGAGGCAAGAGTAGTTAGGGGGTAGAAATTCAGAATCTTTGATATATGGTTTTAGCCAGGTTTCAGTGATGGTAGTAAAGTCTGGTTTATGTTGACTTAACTATGCATGCAGTTGGGAACTTTGTTTCTAATGCTTTGGAAATAAATTGTGGTCAAGTTTATGGATTTTGTGGAGTTATGGGAGTTATGAGAGAGAGGAGAAGAGCCAGGGTTAGGATGTATGTCACCACCCAGGACTAGATTACAAAGAACAGGGAAAGTGGTAGGTAGGGTCCTTTTTTTTAGGTTATGGAAATATTTGTGGTCATGGTTGCAAGGAGAGGTTGTGGGGAGACGATTATCAGTTTCTTTTGTTAAATTAAATCAGTTTCATAAAGATTAGAGCAGATAGCAGATTGGCTGGGGAGGGTGTGAATGTGGGATGATGTGGAATGGGAAGGTGTGGGAGGTAAGTAGATTGTGCGATATGATGAAAGTCTTAGAAGGAGAGAAAGATAGATAGTAAATGTGAAAAGAATGATGTTGAATATTAGAGACATAGCTGCATAGTGTAGAATGATAGAAGGTTTGGATGAGAGTTGTGGTGTGAGAGTGAGGATTGGGAAGTATGGTAGAACTAAAGTAATGTAAAGGTAATGTAGGAAATATAAAGATGTGACTAGGATTACTGGGTTATGGATGAGGGCAGTTGTAAAGAGTAGGGGTTATTTAGGAGACTTTGTTCCCTCCTCCCATCCTGACATCCCCATTTGTCTTCCTCAAAGACTGAATTGTCACTTTTCTCTTTGCAACAGATAGTTTCAATCAAATAGGTTCTGAAGAGTATTCATCAGGGTTAGAGATGACAAAGGGAGGAAATTGCTTCTTACCAGGGATCAACTCCTCATCCTCCAGACAAGACTCTTTACTCCTGCCAGGGAGTGAGAGAACCATCTTCCCCTTCCCAGATAGGAAAGGGATTTTATTCAGAGATGTATTTAATGCCAATGATCCAGTCTGGATCTTTCTTTCCTAAACTTGCTTGCAATAGTCCCAATTAAAAAATGATTTCACTTCTCAACCTGTTGCCTCTTCTTCCTTATTCAAGTTTCCTGGTAACATTAGATTTAAAAGATTATTTAAATCACATCCCTTTTCATCCAGATTTCACTTCTCTGTCTTACTCTTTGGACTATCTACTGCATTCAGAGTACTAATGAAGTGTCTAACTCCGGTTACAATTCTTTGCAGGCTGAGTATCCACATTTTTTCCATATTTAGACCTCTTGCTTATCTTTGCAAAGTTTTATTTTGATGTGTCAGGAATCTGTCTCTGGGGTAAGAGATGTTTTACAAATGCTGGGATTCAAATAGAACATTCAGTAGTCTTTCTTGACTCCTCCTCACACAATTGTGTTTCTGGGATGTCAACTAAACACCACAGTTCAAAGCAGTTTTCTTCTATAGGAAAAAATAGATCTATGTCAAGATCTATTTTGAGGGTTTTCCACTCATGCTTAGGTCACTGTGAGGGAATACCTCAGGATTTCAGGTCTCATGGCTTTGTGATTCTCATGATGCCCTTGGCAAGACTCCACATGAGAAAGTTACAATGGTATCTGAAGTCTCTCTGATCCCAGCACCAACACCCTTTTTCTTTTGAAATCCCAGTGCTGGACTTTGTCAGAAGAGAAACTACATGACACAGACAACAAATATTCCTAAATGCATATCTCAACTTCTACCTCCCTGTTCCAATGTAGTCAGTCACCACAGATCCCTAAGACTTTGCTTGTGGGGCAGTTTCAAGAAGGATAAAGGTGCAAGGTGCATGGGACACCAAGGACAGTCTCAAACACATAAATGTAAAAGAGATGCTCTCCCTAATCAGTGCACTCAACTCTCTGAACCATCTTTGGTCCCCAGGACCTCTTCAAGTTGTTACAGCAATACCACAGTCATGTGATAAATCAACAAGCAAATGGGAGCCAGTTTGTCCCCCTTTGCAAACTAGCCATGATAGTTGATAGTTTGGGATATAGCTTCACAGCACAGTCTCACTCAACAGGCATCCTACTTTCTGTCAGAACAAAACTGTGGAGCAGACAAACTGAACAGGACAAGGACATACTTTCATGAATTGAAAGTAGATCAGAGGGTCTTCCAAGATTTGATCCATCTTCCTCAAGTATACCTTTTTACTGCCTCTCTGAATAATCAGCTGGCAAAATTCTGCTCCAAGACTCCATGCATGAAGGCTTGGATGACAGATGCCTTTTCTTTTCATAAGACAGGAATGTTCCTGTCTGTTTTTCCAATCTTTCCACTAATATCTAGGATACTTCGAGTCTATATTATATAAGAGAATGCACTGAATTGCGAATGCTATATAATTGACCCACAATCCCCAAAATCCCAAAATGTCAAACACACGGATAAGCAATTTTTTTACACAAAATAAAGTGGGGGGCTGTGCCCCCCATACACCCTCCTTAAATTTACCAACTCTGAGATCACACCACAGTCGAGGAAATGGCAAAGTCTCAAAAATGGCCCAGTGATTTTTATCCCTAGGAAAAAAATTGCTGTTCAGTGCTTTTTGTATTTTGCCATTTCGTTTAATGATGTTCGACTAAACAGTGTTTGCAATTCATTGCGTTTGCTAAAATAATAGGGACCCGATACTTCTGAAGGTTCAGAAGGAATCTCCAAGATCATTGTGGTGACTCCTATCTGGCCCAGGCAGTCATGGTTCTCCCTTCTTTTAGCAATGACTGTGGGAATTACCCAAGCTTACTCACAGACTGAATGTACTCGCACAAGAATAGTGTTGTTTAGTGCACCCTGACACCAATCAACTTCAACTGAATGCCTGGATGATAGGGTCTTAATTCCTTTAAGGCACCTATTTACTTAGGACACACAGCAGGTATTAAAAGGAGGCAAGAAAACCCGCAACAAGAAAAATCATATATTGACAAAAGGAAAATGTTTTCTAGTTGGTTGCAACAACATAACCAGCATCCAGTCAAGGCTAGTTCTTGTTTTACAATATTTTTGTGAGTTACTATCCTATAGCCTTTCTTACTCCTTTATAAAGGTTCATTTATCAGACATTTCAAATTGTCTGCCCATGGATCCTCGTACATTGCAGTCTCATGTCAAAATGTTTTTGAAAGGGGTTTTACATAAGAGGCCTTCAAGAAAATCAGTGGCCCCTCCTTGGTATCTTAATTCTGTACTTGTCTGGCTAACACTTGTTCTGTTTGATCCAGCTAACCTGGTTGATTTGAGGTTCTTAACATGGAAAAACAGTTTTGCTGATTATTCTGAACCCTACACAAGAAGAGTATCTTGAGTTGCAAGATGTTATGGTGAGTCAATCCTACCTCATTTTACACAAGGATAATTTCTTTGTGAACTAATCTGTCTTTTATGTGTAAAGTAGTATCTGAGTTTACTGTAAGCCAAACTATCCATTTACCTATTTTTTTTTTCTGAACCCCAAAATAAGCGGAAAAAGGATACCCCACATGCAACTCATATCTTGACAGAACAAAATCTTTCAGATCTTCGGACTTGTGATGGCAAAAGGAATGGACAACCTGTGCCAAAACAGACTATTTCAAAATGGTTGCCTAAGGATATTACCTTTTATTATGCTCAAAACAACGACAATATTCCAGGCAGGTCAAGGCCTTGGCTTTATTTATGGCTTTTTGGAAAGGATTATATTCTAGATGTATTCTAGAAGTTACTACTTGATCCTCTCTACATACTTTAACAACCTACTATAAGCCTGATTCCTTCTCTAATTCTAGATCAGGCTTTGCAAGGACCATTCTACAGGGTCTCTCGGACTCTTCTCCTGCCACCTACCAAATATAGTTAGCGATGGTAAACTACCGATATAGCCAAGTCCTACTGCAGCAGTCAATCAATATGATAAACACAGTAAAGTCGTGAAAGTAAACTTACCATAGCAGTAGATGTTTGAATGATCACAGCATTCACGTATGCAGTAGCCTGTCCTTCTTTCAATGCCTTTTTTTTGGTATGTTGTTTATACCAGATTGTGGTTATTTATTTATTTATTTTGTTCTTGTGTTGTCTTTTCAGGGCTCTGCCTCATTGTCTCTACTGGCAGGAAAACCCTGAAGGGCTCGATGCCCATACTTCTCTTTTAGTCAGCTCAGCTCAAGCTGCCTGTTAGTTTGGTCGCATGGAAAGTGCCCTGAAGCTTTGGAAGCTGGCTGGCTGTTGTATCCTTAGGAGGATATAACCCATGTAGCTAATGCTAATGCTAATGCTGCAGTGCTCATATGAATATCTACTGTTATGGTAAATTTACTTACACACTGTGCTTTCTTTTCACTCAGGCTAATTCTGCATTTAATTTAATCATAATATTCTTACAAAAAGAGATTCCTTCTATATCACATGTGTTATGGAAGCAATAATGCCTGGCAAGGTGGGTGTTAATGTACAATTAACACCCACCCAGGGGTGTTATGAAACTCAATGCCATAGGTGGGGGCCTCATAACACCCCTGGGTGGGTATTAATTACAGATTAACGCACACCCTGTCAGGCATTATTGCTTGCATGTATCAGACAAGTTAATGGCCTATAAGGAAGTTACAAGGTGGTTTTGATTCTTTAACTAAATGAATCTGATCTAAATAGCAAAAATAACTTCTGAGGCTATAGTTTGACACTATATAAGTACAACCTTTCATGTCAGGTAAGAAATGATCTGCCTAACAAATGTATGAACATACCTGTCTTTTAGACAATGTACTATTACTAGTTTCTGCAGGAAGGACAGCTACATTAATATGAAAGACGTTAAAGGAAGTGTTTATTTTAATATTAGTCAGTTTACATTATTCTGTAAAAGATGTTTCTTTAGCATATGTAATGCCCATCATGCTTTATCTCAAAGACAAATTTTAGCAATGCAAAGTCAACAATTAGTAATGCATATCTGAAGTCTTAAACAGCAATGGCTAAAAGTGCTATATAGTATGTGCACTATTCATAGAAATTAGTACTTAAAATACTGAAAAAAAGATATTTAAACTAAACTTATCTGCAAAAGAAATACAGCAGAGAATGGTGATCCTTACACTGTACAACATTGTCATATGCTGATATGCAATGGCCTCACCCTGCCATCTACAAAGGGCTGCTTACAAACATATATTCTGATGTTCAGAACTGGACATTTGTGATGGTACCATTGTCTGTATTTTGTAAGCTATTATTATCATGCAGTATTGATAGTGGTACATTTCTGTCACCTTTCACTGTACCATATTGCAAAAGAACAAAAGTACAAGCTATAGAACCATGTGCTTAATCTAAGAGGAAGATGAAGTAATAAATTTATTTCATTCTTTCAGTGAATTTTTTCAAGTAGAAAACTGCATATTGATGCCAGTGTGTAAAATGTCTTCACTATTGGCAATAGAATTTTCAGAAATAGCAGATAATCATGACTGAACAATAAATTTCTTTAGATGAATATTTTGCAGAACTTTATATGTTTTCACACCTTTAATGGATTTTATGTCATGATTATTGTCTTGGCTACAGAAAAGCCTAATTTTAGCAAGAATTTAATTACTGCATTTTACATATTGATTGTACAAAGCAGTCACAGATAAAAGGTAGTAAACAGTGATATGTCCATGAGACAGCTGTAAAATACTTCAAAGGGTGTTAAATGGAATGTGAATTTGTTTTGATTTTGCATTAAAATCTAAATATATCATACAAGATCATTTTTGTAAGTAGGCAGCAATGGTTTTATTAGGACTATTAAAATTGATTAGTTTTGTATCCCAGCATGTTATTAGCTGATTGTATGACATAAACCTGATAGTAACTGTCTTCTTATTTTCTGAAAAAAGTAATAACAAAGTAGCTAAAAAATACCCCTTCTGGTTAATGCATTCACTGAGGCCATCATAGTGTCCGGAATTATTAACTGGAGTTAAGGGTACATCTTCCATTAAAATTTGAGGGTAAAACAAAAGGTGCTCTGATGCTTCATATTTGTAAGCCAGTCATAACTGTATTTATAAAATAATTGGACAAATAATTGTAGTCAAGAAAATGCAAGAAAATCATGTACTGAGATGGGTGCATTCTGGTATGCATTTCATCTCTATCCTACCTGGATTGTTATAGATACAGGATTTCAGGCTTGGAATACTGCTGCCTTTCACTGACAGTCACAGCTCTCTGAGTAAATCTTCATCATTACCTACCAAGTCAGAAGTCAGATAAGCTATGTGAAACAATGTGCACCAAAAGTATATGACAAACTGTGATTGTAACTCGGAGGAAAAAATTATTATGTCTGAAACACTGATGATGCCGATTGCTATACAGAACCTTGCAGGCATCCAGCTGGTACAAATGATGCACTGGGTCTCACTTAGAGTTAGAGTTACCATTTGAGACATGCTTTAACTTGGTTAAAAATACGATTAATTTAGTATTTAATTTAGCTAAACTAGGATGATATACAGGCAACTTAGTTTTTCACAGAGGATACTGCATAAAAGCCTTTGTCATGACTTCTCAAACATATTAACTTGATTACAGCTTCATGGTGCAAAGGGTTAAAGCCTTGAGTGTCACCTAGATGAACCAAAAGTAACTAGTGACCCAGGCATTAGTCAATCCCTTGAGGGAGCATAGGAGTGAGTGGCTTAATCAGGCTCAACTATCCTGTAGGTCGAGCGGGAGTCAGTCATGTGGTAACACCAGTACATACTCTCCTCCAGGCTCACTGGTTTATGGTCCATAAATTACTATTTTTGCACTACCTTGTATCATTATTTTCTTTGCAGATTCACCTCTTTTCAGTCTTTTGGCTATGATAGTGTATATTGATAGTATAGATCAAATATTTGCTGCCTAAACACATGTAGATGACAGTATTTCTAATTATGAATGATCCCTGAAATGTCTCAGCCCAGCAAGTAGGAATCAGGAAGTCTATCTGCACCTATAGGCCTGAGGTTATTCCAAGTCTTAGAGATCACATGAAAGCAAAAGCTAAAAATAGTCTTAACTTCACCATGTGCATGTGAGTTGAAAACTGCAAGGGTGGTAGCTGGAATGTACATGTAAAGTGTGTTTTGAAGTACAACTTCAGCCTATGTTGTAACCACAGTTCTTTTCAGTATATAGATTTAGTCTTTCACACTGTGATGTATGTATGCTGTGTACTATTATACGCATTACTAATTGCTGACTTTGCATTGCTACAATTTTGTCTTTGAGATAAACAATTCTACAGTGGTGGTGTGTCTTTTCCATTCATGTTCAGTGAAATATTACTAGCTAATATGATTGGGTTATAGAATGATACCATAGTTTCATAAATATTTCATTATTTCAACCTCTATAGATTATACAGAAGAAAAACTGTTGCAGTGCTAAAATTGATGGTGACTAAAATTACCACTGAGACTGTGTTTCTGAAATATCGAGTGAGGACCATGTAGTCCAGGTGTGAAGTGTTCTGCAAAATTAGAAAGTTTAATCATTTATGCATTCATAATCTTTTAAATATAGAGTGAGAAATTCTAGTTTGTCATAATCTGTAGAGTTGTGTTGGCACAATAAAAGTAAACCATATTTTTTTTGTGGTTTAGAGGTTTATAAGTTCATAGGTAAATGCCTGGCAATCTGTCTTTAGACCATTTTCAGCTAGGTCAATGTCTAAACTATCAAAAGTTATATCCTGCCTCAAAAAGAGCCACATAAGATAGGTCAAAGGAGACTTTGTAAATGTCAAGGTTAATCCTGAATATGTAGTAGGGGATTGGCTTTGTCTAACAGCCTCAAATGCAAACCTCTCAAATGTACCTGCTTTGGAGATACAGACCTATTTTCAGGCTTGATTTATCCTTCACTCAGTTTTCTGAATCCTCCTACCCATCACACAAAATTTTGAAACTGTCACATTAATTCAGGCTACATAACCAACATTCTAGTGGCACCAGTAAATTAAAGGAGGACATAGAAAATCTACTAATGGGTAAATTTATTTCTAACTTCACCCTCCCTCTTCTTTCCATTCCACTGCTAAATTCCCAGATCTCATACCCACATCTACACTCCATCAAATCTGCCATGAACAAGTCCTCAAGGCACTATCCAACTACAAGAACACTGCTTCTATGGGCCGAACAACAGATCAGACTGCTTACTGGCCAGCATGAAACAGAACCTGTCAAATCTTCCTATAGAGGCTATTCAGTGTCAACCTCCAAATAGCCTTTTTGCTGGATGAAGGACTGGCATAATGTCTAAGGTCTTTAGCTCATAGATACAAGGTAGAGGGTTTGATTCTGACTTCTGGTTATTAGCTAAGTTTTTAATAGCCTGCAGACTGATTGCTTAGTATTTACCTATGAACCTATGACCCTATGGATGGAGGATAGTAACTGTCATTCCTTTACACAAAGGTGGGGTGTCAATGGACCTGATAAATTATAGATCCATAAGTCTGTCTGGCCTCATCTGTAAGGCTAAGGAAGGGATCATTTTTGAATTAATAAATAAGTACTTAGGTAACCTACAGACTGGATTTGCAAAGGGCAGATCCTGCCAACTTAACCTGGTTGACTTCTTCTAGAAGGTTATAGAAGAAATGGATAGGAACAAATCAATGCACATGGTGTATGTAGACATCACAAAGGAGTTTACTACAATCTTGCAGTCGGGTATCATAAATAAATTATTCCAGCTACATGTTAATTCCCCATGTAACGTACTGGATAGCAAAATTAAGGTCAGCTGCTTTACCACCTCCAAAAGACCTGTCACTAGTGGTGGAACCAAGGCTTTAGTTCTTGGGTCACTGCTCTTTGGCACTTACTTCTCAGAAGTCAAAGCTACTATCAAGGGTTTATGGTTGACTACATTTGCAGATGAATATAAACTTAGTACAATCACAAACACATGAAAGGACACCAAGATCCTCAAAGTAATCCTTTCCCAAACCAACAGCTTGTGACAAAACCTTGGACTAAAACTGAATGCCAAAAAATGTATAGTAGTATCCTCTGGCAAGCAAGAAGTCAGTTGTAACTATCACATGGACCCAGTTGTTAGGGACCTGGAAACCTATGCAAACAAAACTATCCTTTGGTCAGCAGATATACATTGTGTTGTAAGAAAGTATAAGAAAGTCTTTTTCCTTGCATAGCTTGTTACTAAGGGTATAGTATCTAGGTCCATGAATGAGATTATTCAAGTATTTCCTACATTTATCAGGCTCATTATTGAGTATAATGCCTCCTTCTTCATGTACTTGACCAAACAGTTGACACAACTCAAATACACATAATGTTTTCTTACTCAGAAAATCAACAGCATGAATCATTAAAAAACTATGCAGACCATTTCAAAGCCATATCCCTCTACTTAGTATCATACATTCTACTGAGGGGCAGTCTCTTTTCTTTTATAAGGACCCACAACAGACCCTATCCTGTCAGACCTACTGCATACTCGAAAGACCAATGGAGTCATAAACACCCATTCCAGAGATCTAAAACTTTGTTGCAGCATAAACAGAATATGCAGAGCAGATAGATATTTATCACAGACCATATCACTTCTTTGGAATTGTCTTGCTTGTCACATAAAGCAAAGTACTTGCCTTACACCATTCAAATGCAATTCTGAAGAATGGATGGGTAACCACAAATTTACTCCTTTTTAGCACCCTTCTTCCTCATGGATAGGGGCAACAAGTAAATGTTCTGCTCTGCTCTGGATTATTCATGGTTAAAATATAACAGTTAAAAATTTCTTACATCAATAGCCCAAGTAAGTATCTCTGAAAGTATGAACCCAAGAGAGTAGCTCAGAATAAGGTCAAAATGCTAGCAAGAGAGAATAATGGTCCAGTACCACTCAATGTGTCAGATCACAACAAATCAGCAATTACATCAACGACCAGTATCTCGGTGCAGTAACTGGGAAATCAATGCAGTAATGTGGCAATTAAAACAAAACTGCTAAATTTAATAATGCAAAAAAGGCAGCACAAACAACTACTCCCATGGTTAGTCACTGGTAAATGAGGTAGATTAAGTAAAGCTAGGCCCATGAGCAGGCCCTCTGTGCTGCTAGGGGGCACAGTGGTGCTACAATGCAATGGTGTTAAGTAACAGTCGATTAGTACTTTCAGTAGTTTAGTGCACTGAATAGCAACTAGCCATAGTTAATGAAAAATCACACAGCAATTTAAAGTCCAGTTCCTGGACAGACTATCTCTGTAGTGTAGGAGCAGAAGAACAGCGCTAAATTCAGGGAGTTAGACTTATTAGTGAAACAAGAAAGTCAATAGCAAGATCACAATGTAAACTTAAAGCTGAAGGCCGAACAACAATGATAATTCTAATGATTCAGCCTGTTGACGTTCATTTCAAGCTTTTGACATGGTAAACCTCTGACATCTCATAAATACACTCAAGACTATCCCCCTAAATGACCAGGCTATCCAATGGTTTCAATCCTACCTGTGTGGGAGGCAACAGGCTGTACTTTGGCAGGACAAGCTATCTTCCCTGCTACCCATCACCCTAGGGTTCCCCCTGGGCTCTATATTAGGTCCCCTGCTATTTTCTATCTTTATCAATGACCTGTACACTGTCATCCTTAAAGCATCTTGTATTCAATATGTGGATGATTCCACTCTAATGTGCTCTGCCACCTCTCCTACAGACCTGCAGACTCTAACCGAAAATGCTTTTAATACTGTCGAAAATTGGCTCTTAGATCACTGACTAATTTTAAATCCAAACAAAACAAAGCTGTTGCTCTTCTCTCCCACATGGAAGGCCTCCTCTCCTACCTTTACTATAAAATCTAACAATGGAACTATCACTGCCCCAGATCTTCGTCCCAAGCTCTTAGGGGTAACAGTTGACAATAACCTCAAGTTTGATTGGCATATTAATCAAACCATCAAAAAAGTTAACAAAAAACTTGGCTCTCTATACAAGATTAAACCATTTCTAACACCACTAACTAGGACTGTTATTGCCCACACACATCTACTCTCCAATCTGCTCTATGCCTCTCCTCTTTTCACTAACTTGAGTAAGACTGACCTTAACAAACTCTCTAGCTGCTACAACAAAATTGCTAGATTTGCCACTGGTACAGCCTACAGAACACACCACTGTCTGAACCTAAATCTCTTAGGGTGGCTTGAATTGCCTAACTAACTTCAGTACAGCCAATTAAAAGTAGCCTATAAAATCCTCTACCAACCTGAAAACACACCTGTACATAAAACCATCATAACCCCTTATAGTAACCTCAAGACACTTCGTTCATCCAACAAGCTACTAGTTCAAACACTTAAATCCAACAACTCAGCTGGCTACTCTCTGTTTGCCAACTATGTTAGCAAAACATGGAACTCATTCCCTGCTGAGCTTACCTCAGATCCCACTCTGTCTCATTTCAAAAATAGACTAAAACTGCTCCTTAAACACCTGTGGCTTTGTCCTTGTTCTTGCCCCGACTAACTCCCACAATACAAACTTGTGCTAAATAGGACACCTATCTTCATCTAGTTTTCTTTCTTATTGAAAGGTTACTACTTTGTATTAAATATGATAGACTGTATTGACTTTTATCCTGACATGAGTGTGCTATTGAACTGTAATTGTAATAGTGATGTATTTGTATTTGTTAAAATACCTCTGTATGTACAATACCTCTCTGTATGTGCGGTGCTGTAATAGTGCTCTGACTGTAACATGTAATTTCTCTGTGTGTATGTATGGAGCTTTTCTTCCCAGGCCTCCACTGAAAATGGACATATATCCAGTCAGGCTATTCTGGTCAACAAATGTAAAATAAATAAATAAATAATTCAATGAGATCAAGCAGTAAACTACAGTCTGCACCAGAATATGTTTTGCCAGACAAATGTCAATTCAACAAACTTAGTGTAAAGAGCAGAACAATAGTTTGAACTTCAGACTTGCAGCTTGTTATGGTGCAAATGATAGAACAGAGCAGTAAGTGACTATGTGCTCCAGTAATGAGGTCAGTAGGTAAAGCATTGGAATAACATGATAAGACAGAATTCATGAAGAGAAAAAATGCTGCACATACTTTGCAATCAGTTTATATAGTTTGTAAGATAATGATTGTTGCTGATGTTCAATAAAAATATATTCAATCTCAAATTACTGTAAATATGCTTAAAAAGAAGTTTTTTGGAAGTAATTTCCATGGTATTATATGTCCAAAATGTTAACCTCAGAATACTAGAGGAATGGCAAGTGAAAGTAAAAAATAAATAAACAAATAAACTGACATGGTACACTATTTGCGTAATAAACACATCAACATCATGAGATGAGTGAGGCTGGAGACATTTTTTTGAGCCCAAGTGCTTCAGCAAATGTACCATTATTTATGACTGGAGAAAGCAGAGAATAGGATCTGACAGAAGTCGGTCTAGAGGCCTTAATATGAGATGCATACTTCTCATCCAAAGCAGATAAGTCAGGTGATTTCACTAATTTCACAGGAGACTGAAATCGTAACTTTTCAAATAATTACAGGAGCAACATTATCAGATATGTCTTTAGTCTCTGGCCTATGGTTTGTCTTCTGCTCATGAGCCTTAAACACCTCAGATGAGATTGTTGTAATACTAAGAGTCTTTGATCAAATTCAACACCATTGATTCCAAAGTATATTGTGAGCCTTATGATTTATTGGGGTCTGCTGAGTGTGATTTCATATATAACTCATATAACTTCAACTTATTCAGATATTTTTGTGATCAAATAGTGTTCCAGGTAAAAGCTTGTCATATGTGACATTCTCTGCCTCACTCAAACAAAACAAACACTCCTGATGTTAATTTTGCAGGGGCATTTTATTTCCATATTTCCAGTTAAAAACAATATCAAAACAAGTGACTAAGAAAAGTACAGTTGTGTAAGTAAACTTAGCATAAAAATGGATGTTTGAATGCTCACTGCTGAAGTTGTCTAAACTATATGGGCTATATACTGCTAAGAATATAACACCCCGGCCAGCTTCCTAAGCTTCAGAGCACTTAGTCAGCTCAAGATGAGTAGACTAAAATTCAAGAACTGGTACCAACCCTTTCAGAGCTTTCATGCTAACAGAATCATGGAGGTTAAAGCCTGCGAAGGACAATGATGGGAAAAGAAAAATGTATGTCCACACAATGACAAAGGAGGGCAGGAGGGAGAAGCTACTATACCAGTGGCCATTTTAACATGTTGTTGTTTGTATACTTTCACATGTTCATTATGATCACTGCTGCAGTAGCCTGAACTATATGGTTAGATTATAGTTGCTTGGATAGACTTGGAGGAGGAATGATGAGGATTCAAGAACCCTTGAAGAATGGTTATAATAAAGTGTGTCCTAGATCTAGAGAAGGAAGAGAGTTTATAGTGCTTTGTAAAAGTGCACAGTGCACAGAGGGCAAAGTTACTGCCTGTAGAATACTTCCAGAGTCTAACCCTTTCCAAAAAGCCATAGAAGAAGTGAGGGCCCTAGAAGAATGAGACTTGACCCTGCCTGGAATAGTTTTGTTTTGTTATGGGTGCAACAAAGAGAAATAACATGAGGCAGCCATTTGGAAATAATCTGTTTTGACACAGGTTGTCCTTTCTTCTTAACTTCATGAGAAATGAAAAACTGATCAGCAGTTCTGAAAAGGTTTTGTTTTGTCAAGTTTATACTTGAATTGTCCATGGACATCCAAGGTATGAAGTATCCTTTCTCCCTTATTTCTACATATTTTTGGAGTTCTAATGTATTACACAGTAAAAACTCTAGCTTGTCTGAGTTTTGCTTGCAGTTTTTATTGAATGGTTTATTTGTATGAACTTTTTTACCCTTTGGTTTGAATCTTAGTTTAGATATTTTGGGGATTGGCATAATGGTTAAGGTGTTTATCTCACAGACACAAAATGCATGACTTGATTCTCACTTTAAGGGATATTGGCTAGGCTTAAAATGGCCCACAACAGCAGCTAGCCTAGTACTTAGTATAAACATATGAATCTCATATGGCATCCATCTGTCTGGTATTTGGTGGAGAGGGTTAAGCCTGTGAGGTGTAGTTACTGTGGTAGAGGCTTTAATTCACTCAGCTGTCATTTGTCTACTGTGTGACCTTAAGCAAGTTACTTAACCACTCACTGCTCCAGGATTGCAACTAGAAAAGGATTGTGCATGCGTGTGCATGGTTAACAAATAGATATCATAATTATTATTACCTAAATAACATATCCCCCCACACACACACTATGCCCTTAGCCATCTCTAAACTACATACACCTACCCAAGGTACATAGGGACACAACTGGGTTGGGTTGTACAGATAGGCTAATAAAGGTCATGGTGGTTGTTAGCCTAGTATGTACCTATGAACGTGTGAACCTTAATCTTTATGGACATCAGGCTTTATTTTTAAGGTCTGTGTTTTCTAATGTAGAGCCAAATAATCCATTTTATGCTGTACTGATGAGGTAACTAAAAAGGCTGAAACATGCACATCTACAGCTAGTAACATTTGGCTTTACTGGTCTGAATGTGCCTGTAAGACTTACAAAGTAAAAGACATGGGCATTCATAAGCCATGTAGCCTAAACACTGTATGTCCTTAATTTATTGTTTGCATACCTCCCATGGGCCTCCACTACCGAAGGTTTAAGTTATTACACAGTGAAAACTCTTTCTTGGCTGAATTTTTCTTTCAATTCCATTGAATGTTTTGTCAGTGCAACCTTTTTACCCTATGGTTTTGCTGTTTTCCTTCATTTTTAAGATCTGAAAAGAAGGCATGGAGATTAATAGATTGGCTTAAAGTAAACAAGGATACTGCATTAGGCATAAAAGAAGCATTACTCCTTAAAGAAACCCTATTTTGAGGAAAATGAGATAAGACTGACACACCATAAGAACTTGTGCTCAAATAGTCTTTTTGCAGAGGTTAGAGCAATAAGTAAGACTATTTTTTAAGTCAAGAACCTCATGTCACCTGATAAGCTGGTTCAAGTACAGCAAAAGTTAGGCTTTGTAACACAAAACGAAGTTCCCAAGAAGGAACTACACATTTTCTCAAAGGCTTGTTATGCAACACCCGTTTCAAAAATATGTTATTAAGACTACATTGAAAGAAGGCGATTCATGGGTAGACTTGCTAAAATGGCCAACAGATGTACCTTAGCAGGGAAGCAAGATAGACCATATGATAACAATTCACACAAATAATGTAAAACCAGAGAAAAACTAGCTTTGAGTGGGTGCTAGTCATGTTGTTGGCACCAACTAGAAAACCTTTTCCATTTGCTAATACATAATTTTCTAGTAGCAGGCTTTCTTGTCTCCGTTAGTACCCGCTGCATGCCGCCAGTAACCTGGTGCCTAAAAGGTATTCAGACCCTATCATCTAGGCAATCACTGAAATTGTTTTGAGATCAGGATGTATCAAAACACTTTTGGTCTTCCTTAGGTAAATCCTGTCTATGTGGAAGCTTGTGGTAATTGGCCTCATCATTTCCAGAAGAAGGTTGAACCATGGTTGCCTTTGCCTGAAGAGAATCATCACAATGATCTTTGGGGAGTTCTTCTGAATCCTCAGATGCACCCTGTATATTACTAAAAAGGGTGGAAAAGCATACAGGAAACTTCCTGCCCAAGAATAAGTAAAGACTTCTGTCTGCCAGGCCGTCTAGCATGGATTCCTGAAGCAAAATGTTGCTAATTGTTTGTTTAGACATAAAGCAAAAAAAAAAAAACCTTGAAGTGCTCCCCACAGCTGTATCAAGTCTTGGAAGACCACCTGATTCTTTTTCCTTTCATGAGGCTCTGTCCTGGTCCTGCTCAGCTTGCCTGCCGCACAGGTTTGCTCTGACAGAATGTAGGATGCCTGTAGAGTTAAATTGTGTTAAAAACTTGTATCCCAAGCTAACATAGCTAGTCTGCACAGAGGACATTATGTGGTCCTCCCTTGCTTGTTTATGTTCTACATCATTGTAGTGTAGGTCTGGAGGACTTCTGGTGATTTAGAGTGTTGGGATCATTAATGAGAGCTGACATCTTTTTATGTTGACATAATTTGGTCTGTCTTTTTTTGTTCCAAAGTCTCTGCACCTTAATTCCCACTGATACTGCTCCTCAATAAAAGTTGGAAGGGCCTCTTGTGACTGACTGAGATGGAACAGGAGGAAAGAATAGGGAATATTGAATTCTGAGAAATTCGGGGTCTTGATCAAATAATCTCCCTTTCTACAAACCCTAAAACTGGAATTTGAAAAGATAAGTGAAGTTGCTTCTGGGACCATAGAGATTTCAGATACCACTGTATCTTCCTCATGTGGAGTCTTGCAAGAAGTATCATGTGTATAACAGATGCCACAAGACACAAAATCCTAAGAAATTCCCTTGCTGAGGCAGATGTCTGCTTGGAAAACCTCAGAAATATATTAAATAAAGAACTATTTTTTTTCCCTGCGGATGAACAGCTCTTTACACTGAAGTATCCACCAGGCATCCCAGAAAACAAAATCATGTGAGATGGAGTAAGAAAAGACTTCTGAATGTTCTCTTAGAATTGCAGCCTATGTAGGAGATTCCTTACACATGTGAGAGACGCCTGACACTTTGAAAAAGATTCCACAAAGATGTGCAAGGTGCCTAAAAGGGAAAATGTAGATACCTTGCTATCTGCAGTATGCTATTACAGGGCCTAGATATTTTGTGAATACCCTGGGAGCAGTAGATAACCAGAAGGGTAGGGCAGAGAACTGATGATGTTATCCAGACACACAAAACCTTAAGTAATGCATGACATCTGGATGAATAGAAATGTGACAATATGCAATCATAAAATCTAAGGTCACAAGGAAACTCCTATGAGGAAGAAGGAGTAAAAAGTTGTGAACTGTCAGCATTTTGAGATTGGGCACTATCATAAAATGGTTCAGGAAAGATAAATATAGAACTGTTCTATAAGAAGTTTCATTCTTTGCCACCAGAATCTTTCTTAAATAAAATTCTTCTGCTACATATGGAGAACAGCTTCAATTACCCATTAAGGCAGCAAATGCTGTATGACAAGAGGGAAAAGAAGAGTCTGGTGTAGTAGACGAGGAGGAATCCTCCGAGGGGAAGAGACTTATACTGCTGTTTGTAATCTTAATTACTCAGGTGATTACTGACTCTCATAACCTGTCTGTCTTAAGCAACTTGTCAAAGAAAGATGCTAGGGGAGAGGAGTTCATCATATAGTCATTCTAACGTATTAGACTGTCCTTTGTTCTGGGCATTCCAACTTTCTTTTTAGAACCTCCCTGCCATTGCTTTTTAAATAACTGCTTATTTTGCTGAGACTGCTTATTTTGCATTTTATTGACTTTAGATGAGGGAGCAAAGAGTCACATGGATAACTTTGAAAGTGAGTGCTATAAGGCTTGAGAGATCCCTTAAATCAACTTTCCTTTGTCATCACACTTTTTAATGACCTCTGTAGCAGATGTCCAAAATCTTGTTCTCCCTCCAAAGGAGAATTCAAAATCTCTGGGAGGTTTTAGAAATACAGCTGGGCAAACATCCTCATAATGGTTGCATCAGTAGAATCATATGCACATTTTAAACAATGAATAGTGACTTGAAAAACAGAAGAAATCAAATTATACAAAGCACATTTTCAACACAAGAGTAATCTGATGCCAAAACATTTCTCATACTCTCACAATTGGCCAGGATAAATATCAACATACGAGTCTGACAATTAAGAATTCTAGAAACAAAAGATCAAAAGACAGAAGAACTTTATAATTTATCTGCTCTTTTAGGAGCAGCTGGCTGACATTCAAGGAAATTGCAGACAGTAACAACAGCAGCATCCTCCAGAGTAGAAAGAACAGGAGGACTAGGCATAGGTTATACAAATTTCAGTTGTAACATTCCTGATGTTTGAGAAACATCAGTGTTTTCCCACTAGTGTAACTTATTAATTCTGGAAATAGTCTAAGAAAAAGAGAATCCTTCACAGTGGCTTTCTGATGTCACATAATCTTTAGAATCTGAGTTAGAAATCTGTGGAGAAATAACATCTGCCCCTTCATATTCCCTTTCAAGTTCAATCTTTTGAATTTCTCCCAGAAAAGAAGAATGCCTTTTTCTTTTACCAGAAACAGCCTTACAGGAATGGTCAAGAGCCTGCATTAAATCTTGAGCTAAGCCTAATATACTACTCCTGTCCAGTGTAACCGAGAGAGGAAAAGGTATTTGTTTAGCATTTGTTTCTCTTTGATGGGAATTTCCAAAAAACAAAAAAAACTGACCCAGAATTGCCTGCAATAACCTTCCCATGGATGGAAACAGCTTTCTGGCTAAACAGAGAGACATTCCCTGTCACTTCTCCCAGGACTGACAAGAATGGCTTTTCCTTGCCCACTAAGGGCACACCCACAACCAGAGAGGACACAGCTAACCCACAGTCTATGTTGACTTTAAAGACTAGACCAGAAGGATTCAAGGAAACAGATGAGTAGTCTGAGGAGACAACTTTGGCCACATCAGAGTAACCCACATGTAGATAAAGCCAAATAGCAGCCAGTGGTGGTGGCAAAGGCTACTTAAGAACCGTTTACTTTTTTATGGCTGGAAGAAGGAGCAAATGAGGAAGTTGTAGGTTGTTCCATGGACAAGCCAAAAAAGGTGCCTGATTCCTGAGGAGGCTTAGCAGTAAGTCAGCAAAACAGGTAAAATGTAAAATAAGAATGTTTTATTACTTTAGACACTTCACAAAAAGTAAAATAATATTCTCCACAGAAAAGTAGTTTTTAAATAACGTTAACAGCTTTTCACCACAAAAGTATAAAAGTAACACTCCCCTTTAAAAGTTTAGAAATGTCACATTACAGTCAATAAAAACATTTTCCCTTGTTCAAAAATTATTTTACAGAAAAAGTTAGGTATTTTCCACAAGGGAACTTATCTGTCCATTGGTGAAACAAAGTTTGCTGAAAGCCAATACTTGAAAGCCAGCACAGGAGCACCTTCATAGGCCTCAGGAAAACTCTGAAGGCTTGGTCCGCTGAGCTCAAGCTGACTAATGATTTGTGCACACTGAAGGTGCCCTGAAGCTCTGGAAGCTGCTTGACTGTTGTATCCCTAGCACAGTATGATTTACATAGGTTAAGCTACTGCAGCAGTGATCATAATGAAGAACATCAATAGTTTGCATTATATGCCAGCAAAATGTTTATTTTTATTAACTACAAAGAAGGTTAGCAAAACACTGCTAAGTTTAAAGAACAAAAGGGGGGGATGAGGTCTAAAAGGTGGCAGGATTTAAATGAGCTATGTAATATGTGAGTGAGAAAGATTGGGTAGATTATAAGTGATATATAATGTTTGCAAGTGGGAGTATGTCAGTATGGTTTGTGATATAAAATGCTTGCAACTAGGATTGTGTCAGTGTGGTATGTTTTCATTTCTGTGAATGTATGGTTGCCTATGTAGTAGGTGATGGTTTGGTGAAGATGTTTCTTGTTTAAAAAAAAAGCAGGAATTGAATAATTTATGTAATATTGCTTAGATTACATGATATATAGCAATATATGTGAAGTATAATGTCTGTTATGTTAATATAGTTTGATTACTTTTATATGAATGTAAATTTGCCTATGTAACAACTGATAGGTCAATAAAGGTGTTTGAAAAAATAGAGGTGAGAAAAAATACTTAATGAACTAGGGAAGGATAGAATGGAAAATATAGCTATAAAAACTGTCAACCAAGTTGAAAATAGTTACCCCAAGATAAAAGAGTAAAATCACAAAGGAAAAAATTATGAGGTGAATATTTTATCTCAGACCAGTTGCATAACCTGAGGCCATTTCTCAAATGCTACAACACTACAGTACGTCAAAAGAGATGTGGAAAGGAAAGTCCGCAGGCAGAGCATTGTGGGTAAAGCGGAAGGGATTAGTATTTCAGGAAAGTGTTAGATTTGGTAGCATTAGTTCTGCAATGAATGGAAATGTGCATCTTCACCCAAGTCAGTGCTACTGCAGGGCGGAGGATCTGCATCAGGCTCAGGGTGTTATGGAGTACGATTGTCTGTAGAAGATGTGCCAACTACTCCATGCAAGTCAGTGGTATGATGGCTGTTAACTGATCATGTTTGCTCTTCCGTCTGCAATTGCTGCTTATATAACTTAATACTCTCCCTGCATTCATTAGAACTGCAAGGAGATATTACGCATAAAGATAAGTATTTGCCTAGCGCTGGAGATTTTTGTTGTTGCTTTTTTCATTTTGCCCTCAGTGTTGGAAGAGCTTCTTTTCTTTTTGCTTTTCAGCTTTGTCAACTGCCATCATGGGGGGGTGATGCCAACTGATCTAGTTCCAGTCCCTGTTCTTCTTGGTAGATCTCAAGTTATTCTAAATAAATGTTTGATTTCCCACATCAAAGTAGCAGTTATGGTTCTTGAATACTGATCCTTTTTATATGTAGTGGTTCAGAAAGGCAGTATGTCACAAACCTCTCAGGACACAGTACTACGGTTATGTAGAAAGCTATGCAGTAATGAGACAGGGTTTCAACAGGGAGCAAACAGTTAATGTTGCATATTCAGTAATAGTTACAAAAAATAGCTCTAGCTTCTTATTTGCACAGTTCTAATCAGATACTAACATAATCAACTAATGGTATATGGTTTGATTTTCTGCTACTTTCTATCTCAGACACATTAGCTAACTTAATTGATTTTATCCTGGCAATTTGCTGCTGAAGCTATACAACTTATCTGTCAAACTTAGCTGTAAATGACTTCTTCCAGTTCAGATTTTTTTTAAATATGTGCTTTAAACATGGCTGAACATTTAATAGTTTTTATTGCTTTTCTGGTCTGAATGACAGCTATTTATTACTCTTTCTATATTTCTCATGAGAACCTACATTCTGCCCTTGATCCAGGCTATGGATGAGAACAATCTGGATCAATTCACTCCATAACTTAACAAGCTGTCAATAAATACAATATGTAAATATAATATATTGGTTTTGCCAATGGTTGTCGCAGTTCCTCTATGGAATTTATGATTCTATGAGCATAACAGTTCATTGCAAAATGTAGTTCAAAACAGGAAAATTCTGTCTATTTCTTGTTTCCTGCAAATTCAGTGGCAAAATCTCTTATGACAGCAATAATAAAATATCTGTAATTAATAGCATACTAGAAGTTTACAAGACAGAGGACATGTTACTTATCCAAGTAAATATTTACTTGTCATACAGTATGATAGTCTTTATGTTTATAACTCTTACTTCTTCACAGCAGTTAATGCCAGGTTTGGGGGAAGTTGCTACAATTATTTCCAAGACATGGAGAAATAAACATTACTGCAATGTAATCTCTAAAAGACACTTATAGAATGTACTGTTAAAACGTCTACATAGTAATGGTGCAGAATTCTGCATGCATAATCTTAACTTATCTTTACTTCAGGGTTACTTATCACACACACACACACACACACACACACACACACACACACACACACACACACACACACACACACACACACACACACACACACACACACACTCACACTTGATATACTCTGTGAATGGGATATGAAATGTTTTTTTGCTTGGCATTTAAATGCAGGACCTTCAGTAATCTGTCCATCGGTGTCTCTGTGCCATCAGAGAACCAGTAAGCAACCAGACTCTGAGATTTTTCAGGTGACAAGACATGGAGACATAAACATTACTGCAATGTAATCTCTAAATGACACAGATAGAATGCGCTGTTAAACTGTCTACATAGTAATGGTGCAGAATTATGCATGCATAATCTTAACTTACCTTTACTTCAGGGTTAATTATCACACACACACACACACACACACACACACACACACACACACACACACACACACACACACACACACACACACACAGTTGGCATACTCTGTGAATGGGATATGAAATGTTTTTTTGCCTGTCATTTAAATGCAGGACCTTCAGTAATCTGTTCATCGGTGTCTCTGTGCCATCAGAGAACCAGTAAGCAACCAGGCTCTGAGATTTTTCAGGTGAGAATCAGTAAATCATGCACACAGACGTACATACACATGCAGGCACATACACACACGGACATGTACACACACACACACACACACACACACACACACACACACACGCACGTGCATGCTAATAGCCTCTGCAAAGGAATTCATTAATAATTAATTAAATATGAAAGAAAATGTAGGCCTTTGTTGTGAACTTGAATCGAGGGCTTTTAGCAAACCATGCTCTTGTCACTGATGCTGGAACATTAAAGAGGCCCCTAAGCTGCCAGGTTCTGAGTCATCCCTTAAACAATGATGTTTTCCTTTCAGTTGTCAGTCATTATCCTCCTCCTTGCCATACCTCTCAACCTCTTAGAACAAGACATCTGGACAAAGCATGACATAATATGGGGACAAAGACCCAAAGATAGGGACATATTTTATATAGTGCTCCTATAAACTTAAAAAGTCACTAGAATAACAAGAATTGTGCTAGAATGCCCTTTCTGAAGGATGTGAAGTCTGAAACCCAAATGCATGTCATTATTTATTGAACTGAATCCTTAGATCATCGAAGTGATTTGTCAAAAAGCACATTTTTTATGAAAAACGGACCAAAAATATGAGGCAAAATCTGGAATTCTGCAGAAATGTGTCCATTTCAGAGGCATGTACACCTTGCCTTTAAATTTCACCACTTCTAATCTGTTCTTGTCAGTTTTCTGAAATACAACTGCCTTTATCCTGCTTGCCATATTCTTCAAATCTGACTGCCTCCATTCTCAGAATCTGACCATACCTACTTGAACCCCCTGGGACTTACCTTCCACATCTTAATTCTCAACTTTTGCTCCAGCTCCTTCAATCTACTTCCATCCTTCTTCAATGTCTATTCATTACTTTGGCTTTTGGGCAGGTTGTTCAATCCTCTCACATTCCGTATAAAAATCCTGCCTACTACCATGTCCAACTCTGGGGTAGAGAAGGAGAAAACCCTGACTGCAGTTCAAATGATCCAAGATGGGTTAGCAACTTTTAAAGGTAGAAGAGCTGGGGAGGAGTGGACAAGAGTGGAAGAATCTATGTTGGCTGGCTCAATTGAGAAGAAGGGTTATGTTGGTTACTGTGGTGACCTACCACTCCAGAAGAGAAGCATGGACAGCTCAATTGACAACAGGATGTGTGTTTGTGTGTGTGTGTGTGTGGGGGGGGGTAAGTTGGTCCACCTAGTCTGGTACAATAGCCTTGTGGAAGAATGTCAAGGAGCAGGCATGAACGAGCAAGTGAATCACAGGGAGCTGATGGCTGCCAGAGAGAGGATGCCAAATTCCATATTAAAAAAAAAAAGAAGAATAGAGCTGCACACTACTATTATCTTCCCACCTGCACACATTACCTACCTTTCTGATTGTCAACCAGCCATTTAACCTAGGCTTACTCAAATTTTTATGTTCAAAAGAATACAAATTCTACCCAGGTAGGCAATTGGATGCTCCTGGCATTTGTCACCCATGCAAATTCATTGCTAGCTAATCCCAACAATTAACTCCAAGAGACTCCTAGTTACAAATTCCCTTCCAGAAACTGCTACCCTCTGATTCTCTCACACACACAAATTCTCACACCCATACCTCTCAAACTTTTATCATAACAATTCTGGACAAAGTAAAAATAATAGGGGGGGAATGTTCAAAATCAGAACAAATTTTAAATATTGTTCTTAAAATGATAGGATAGCAGATTTTGCATTAGCATGCATTTTCTTAAAAACATGAAGTCTGAAAATCAAATGTCTGCTACCTTTAATGACTTTAACCCCCTGTGATTTGCCAGAAAACCACAAATTTTATAAGAAACAGACTAAAAGTAATATAAAGCAAAAATCTGGACAGTTTGTGAAATTATGAACAGTTAAGAGGTATGTGTCACAACACATTTTCAGTTTTCAGTTACTGTTTTAAAGTTCTCTCCTTTTATTTCACAAGTGTCCTTCCGTCCTTAACTTGCTTCTCTCCCCCAGCCATATTCTGCTACCACTATATCACAAAAGCCATCACTTAATACAGACATCATCATTTTACTTCACATACCACCCATGCTAATCACTACAGCATACTACACTCTAGCCATAAACTTATGTTTCTGTAGCTAGTCATGCCATCTCAGCCAGTTATATTTAACAACATTAATATTCCTACATACCCCACCTTCATTGCTGTCTTCTCTCTCCTTTCACCTATACAATCCTGGGACAAATTTCTTAGTCAGGTTTACACCACACTGCCACACATTTCTCAATGCCCACTATGCCCTCTTTTATTAGAATGAATAAAATGAAAATCCCAATTTGGCCTGATCTTCTTTGTCACTGTTGATAGCCATCTAAGCATCCATTTTGCCCTACTCTGTCCAGTCACCTGATCACATACAAACATTTTGACACGCACTTGCTATATCCATTAAAAAAAATCCTCAGGTACTTTTGTTCTGAAGTATCCAAAACTTTGAAAACCAGACACTCATAATTACAAACACAATCTGCTATTCTGTTAAACTGGAAACAAAACTCATATGTGCTGTCTTTAACACAATCCCCTACAACATTAAAATATCCAAAGGAGAGTAACCTTTGGATGACTTTCATAATAATGCTCACATTGAAGTACTAGGTGTGATAGAGTACAGACATGTGGCAGTAATGGCCCTATCTAGCATCCATGGATAGCAATATGTCAATAGGAAAGGCTACCTTTAAAAGCCGGGTAATGTGCAATGAAAAGGATTTATAGGTTCATAGGTGTGTATTAGGCTAATGGCCCTGGAGCCTTTACAAGCCCATAGGATTACCCTGGCATCATGGCACCCAACCTTAGTTCCTAGTGCCTCTGTCGAGTAGAGCCACTGGAGTGATCCCTGGGGTGAGTTTTCTATTTCCCACCCACTCATCAAGATTTCTCTTGAAGAGGGCCAGTGAGGTGCTCTGCTTGACATGTATGGGAAGTCTATTCCATAGCATGGGCAGTCTCTGGGTTATGAACCTGTCCCTCCAGCATGTTCTGTTGATTGTGGTAGTGAGGTTGAGGTGTCTGTAGCATGTAGTGTGTAGGGATTGTGATTTATTAAGATGTTGCATTTCTGGTAATGCTGTCTTGTTTTAGGGTGAGTGGGATAGAATTCCAGTCCTTAGCAAAATAGTTTGAATAAAGTGAGTTGCTTGCACTGTTATGAGACCTCGTCCAGGTCAGGAGATATTTGTTGTGTGAGTGGTGATTCCTAGGAGAATAGTAGTTTTGGATGTTTTGCATTGAAGGGTAGGTGTTATGTTTGTGCATTATTTTGTAGGCAGTAAGCAGTTGGGATTACTTAAAGTAACTAGGTAATTTGAGCCACTGTAGGAGTTTTAATGCTAGACACTAGTGTGAATGGTTTGCAATGCAAATCTATTTTATTGTAGCAAGCCTCTATTGTTTTAGATAAATTGAAGGTTACTTGAGATGGGTGCTACATAATGTAGTGAAGGGAGAAGGTATGATGTTGCTAAAGAATTCCTAGAGGAGTCTGTGAGGACGGGTTTGTTTTGGTAGAAGAAGCCCAGCTTTTGGTCAGTTTTCTTGATGGCTTGAGTGCTGTGATGCTCATATTTTAACATATTTTAAGTTATCATTAATTATGACATCAAGAAGCTTTGTGTCCCAAACTCTGTAAACTATGCCAGTTGTGGCATCATTTGCTGATGTGATGTTGAATGATTGTTTCTGTGCTGACAGATATTTAATTACAAAAAGTATTTTTCTTTTTTTATTTAAAATAGTTTGTAGTCATCTAATTAGGCCTCAATAGAGGAAAAGACGTACTGGGTGATCTTGTGTTATTGTAGTAGAATTGGTGCAGAGCACATGAGAGGCATCATCTGCATATTGTACTTTGGAGGCTTCTTAGGTAGCTTTGTGAAAGTTATTAATGAAGATGTTGAATAATAAAGGGCACAGAATAGACAGAAAGGGAGATAGAAATCTCATTTCCATTTTACAGTCTGAAGTCTTTTGTAAGATAGCTGTGGAACCGGTAACCATTTGAAATGTTGGGACCTGCCAGACCAGGCCCAGAAACACAGAAACTGAATGGCCATAATTCCAAGATCTTTTCCTATTTTTTTTTGGTGCTTGGCATTTTGAGTGACAACATTTTGATAGGGAATCTGCAAAACCAGCTAACAGATGAAAGGGGCAGCCCTAGGAAGGACATTCCATGGAGCAGGTACTGGTGTGAAACTATGTCAAATGCTTTCACCATGTCTAAGAACATCCAATATGCATATGACTCGACTCTCATCTCCATCTCAGACAATATCTCCAATCTCCACTCTCTTACTCAATCGGCCTTCCTATCCACTGGACAGTGGTTGTCCAGGAATCTACTCATTCTCAACTCTAAAAAGACAAAACTCTTATTTTTTCCCCAGATCTCTCTCTCACCTGAAATCCACCTTTGCTGTTACTTGCTCTAATAACACTGTTATCCAACCTGAAGCTCACACTAAACTCCTTGGGGACATCATAGATAGTAAACTCAAATTCAACTTGGGCATCCTCCAAAACATAAAAAAGACTCGTCAGAAACTTGGTTTACTGTATTGCAGCAAACAAATTCTAACTACAAATGCCAGACTCTCCCTTGCACAAGCTCTTCTCCTCCCCTCCCTTTTATATGCTTCCCCATTATTCACCAACATCCAAACTACTACTTTAAACAAAGTCCAACAAACTTACCACAAGATAACTAGATTTATCACAAACTCTCTATACAATACACATCACTGCCTTGCCCTAAATACTCTCCACTGGTTAAAATTCCCCCATCTTCTTCTGCTGGCACAGCCTCAAATGTTACACTTCATTCTTTACAAGCCTTCATCCTGCCCTGCTCTCTCTTCCTTCATCTCTATCTACACTCCTCCGCAGACTCTCTGTACCTCTAATCAGCAACTACTACAAATCTACAAACCCAACAAAATAGCTGGCAAACACCTATATAAACACTCTTGTCGCCTAAGCCTGGAGCAATCTCCCAAGAGACATTTGTTCCATCATTCAACCATCCCACTTTAAAGAAAAACTCAGACTTCATCTACTCAGCTCCAAAATATGTCCTTGTCAAGACCCTCCTTAAGCTACCCACAACCCTACTATATACCTTTTCAGTCCCTCCACATACAGCTAAGTACTCCACTATTGTGGATACTTATTAAACTCTACAATCAATACTGTTGGACTTACCTCTTTTTGTAAATATGTAAATATATGTTTTAGTCTGTAAAAATGTTGATATGTATATATCATGTGTTTGCATTTCTGCTTTGTCTCTCTAGCATTCTTGTATAACTGATTTTGACCATATTTTTGACTCAAATGTTTGATTCTCTGTAATCTGTTTTTTTTTTTTTTTGGAGCTTTTCTCCTCGGGTCTCCATTGAAAATGGGCCACAACACAGGACCAGCTGGACCAACCCGGTTAACAAATGTCAATAAATAAATAATAAATAAAACAGGAAGGATACTAGATTGCTGGGATTTCTATTACAGTTTATGATTTCAGTAAAACTGAGCAGAGCAGTAGTGGTACTGTGGTGAGGTTGGAAACCTGTCAAGTGTTGGAGAGGAGACTGTTATTGCAAAGATGGGAAAGGAGTTGAGAGTTAATGCATTCTTCTACTATTTTGAAGAGTTCTGGCAGAATGTCTATAGGTTGGTAATTGGAGAGGTCAGTGGATGCTCTATTTTTGTGCAGAAGTATGATTGATATCGGATTTTTCCAGATGGAGGGGGAGGCAGTTTTCTGTAATAGATATGTTTATATGAGTACAGATACAGGGTGCACAATAACATCTGCAGTAATTCCGAGATATTCTGGTGTCAGATTGTTAGCAGAATTGTTTAGTTTTAAGAGACTTTTTTTATAGAAGTGGTAGGTACTGGTTGGAGGGAGAAACGAATTTGGTGGTGATTAGTACTGTCTGGGATAGTGAGACTGGAATAGGGTTTTGATATTAAGTAAGGAGAAGACAGATTGTATGACATTTGTACTGAATTGGTTAGCTATAGGGTCTGCATTATTGGTTGTATTTGGTGAAGGAATAGTAGTTTGGCCTGTGTGTAGTTATCTTTTTGATTGTATTCTGTTGGTGGTTGTCTGGGAGCTTGGAGAAGTATGTAGTTTTTGTCTTACCTGATTTTTAATTTTGGAAAGGTTCCTAAGCTGTCTAATATATTGTAATTTTTGTGATGTTTTGTCAGTAAAACATGCTTTCCAACAATTATCGCTATTTAGCACAAGTTGCCTGGTTTCTCTTGTGACCCTTGGGGTGACATTGGATTTGATTCTTCTGTATTTGATTGGATTTAGTTTGTTTGTTGCTCAGGAATGTGTTGTTAAAGTGTGTTACAGCATCATCTAGTATTTTAGAATATCCCAGTTGTATTTGTTGAGGTAGCTAATGAAGGTGTAATTATTGAATGAGGATAGTATATGCACATTATTATAGAGTACATATTTATCTGCATGATTTGATTGTTTCACAGCAAAGGTCAGTAGACAGTCACTATGATGTTGGTTGGGTGGCCAGCAATGGTAATTACATTAGGGGTAATGCTGAGGATCCAGTCTAATGTAAACTCCCTATTACTGCATTTGTCTATTTGAGTAGCAGTAGTAATAGCTTGGGTAAACCCATATAGATTGATGGAGGGTGTGGAAGAGTCAGAGTTGATAAGTAATTAGTCTATGTTACTATCTTTTCCTTGATGATGATATGAGAGAGCCAATATAAGATTTCTTCTAGTAGTGGGATGTTGTTTCTAAGAAGGATATAGATGGCAGTGATGCATAAACTCTTGTGTTTGTTGATTTGCAGGTGAGAGAGAATTGTTTCTACACTGGGGAACTTGGAGTGGGTGCAGGGGTAGGACTTGATTGGTGTATATTGTAGCCATGCCACCAGCCTTCTCATGTTGCCTGTCATTTCTAATGACATTGCAACCTGGGAGTGGGGAGAATTTCCTGGTCTTTAGTACCTAGTTTTAGTCAGGTTCCTGTGGATGTTAGTATACATACATAAACACAAATATTTCAGTTTATGGGCATTAATGTCCTAGCCTGCCAATATATAAAAACAGATGTTCCCATAGTAAGTGTCCAGGCTCATTGCAAGAATATCTAAACTAATGCTTGCTTTAATGTAATTTGGTGGTCTATTCCACACATCAGCTGCTGTCTTAGAGAAACAATTAATACATGTCTCATTCCTATAAGATCTTCTACATAGGTTGTCTGATGATTCTCTACTACTGTTTGATAACCCCAAAAATGGCTAGGGCTATCATCTCCTCATAAACATCTACATGAGTCACTGGACAAGTTCAGATATTTTAGTCTTTCATAATAACTTCAAATTTCACATCCATTGATGCCCTTGGTGTATCTACTCTTTCCAGTTTACTGATGCTTGTTTCCATATTGTTATTCCATATTCAAGTTTGGGTCTAATGTAACTAACAAACAATGACTTAATCATTACTTATACTTTAGAAATCTTTTTATACAACCTATAGTTCTATGACTATCATTAATAGATAAGTTGATCCAGCTTTAAGTTTTTCTAATTATATCAACCAATCTACCCAGGTCCTTAAATGAATCTACAGTTTCAATCACTGTGTGCTGTATTAAATATTCACCTTTTAGTTTGTCTCCCAAACCTTGTATGCTTAGCTTTACATAGGCTTATAGATAAGTACTAGGCTATATGCCCTTGCAAGCCATTTTAAGCCTAGCCAATTATCCCTTGTGAGACTCAAACACTGTATCTTGCATTTCTAAGGCAAACACCTTAACCATTAGGCCACCCTCCCTTTTGATGCATTTATCAGCAGATTAATTTCCTGTGCCTAAATAAATTAATTTTAGACAAGTTCTTTTGTAGACATGCACTATCTGTAACACATGTAATCAGTTTACCCATTTTCAAGTCATCTGCATACAGACTGTAGAACACCTCAGATGCAAAGGATAGTCCTGTGAGACACCCTGACTGAAACCTCAAATTTCCCATGTCCAGTTACTGTATGATAACTGCATGTCATAATTTAAGCCATGCAGCTACCCATCTTATCAAGAGGACATCAATACATTGTTGTTCTAAGTTATTGTTCAGTGTTTTATGTATGACCTTTTCAAATGCTAAAGTTAAATCTATATACATTACATCACAACACAATTTTTCATTTTTAGCTGTTATTATATTGTTATAGAACATCATGATATAGGTATTAATAGATCTATTTTCAACATTTGCATGCTGATATATTGTTTCAGGTCCCAACCTTTCCAATTCTAACAAAAACTTATCCAATAATACCTTCTCCATTACTTTTCCACAACATGAAAATAAATTTAAGGGTATGTATGACTCTGAGTTTGTCCTACTCCCCTTTCCCTTAAAGAAAAGTTTAACAAGTACATGTCTCCAACCTTGAGGAAGCTCCCCATATTTATACAACCTAGTAAATAATAGATATAATGATACTACAAGTTCTTTCTGAAATATTCTTCGGTCACTATTATTAATTCCATCTCCTACCTGTGCTTTGTTTGGATCCAGTTTGCATAGTTATTTTTCAATATAACATAATTTCATTTCCGTATCTGAGGCTACCTGGATGCCACTAGGACATCCCCTTTGTGGAGCCAAACTGATTTGCATATGATTTTGTAAATATATCTAAAATCCATTATGTTTGAGAAAGTTTTAGAATCTACACACAGTTTATAAGTTTGTATGTCTTTATTCCTTCAATATCTTATGTATCTATAAAATGGTTTCTTATTATGCTCAATATATTTATATAAATTATCTTCAAATGTTTCTTGATCTTGTCTCATGCTGTGTTTAATTTGTCTAGACCACACCTCTCAACTGTACAGTTTTTCACAGAATGTCCAGATTTTTGCCTCATATTTTTGGAGAGTTTTTCATAATATTCTGATTTTCTGGCAAATTAGTGGCAAATCATTAAAGATTGAAGTTAGAAAATAATGACAGACATTTGAATTTCAAACTTCATACTCCAGAAAACTCATGCTAATGCAAAACCTCTTATTTTATCACCTTTCTAAGTTTGTAAGAGCAATATTTAGAAAATCATCCCTGTTTTGGAGCCTTTGTCCCACTTTTATATATGGCTTTGTCCAGATTTCTTGCTCTAAGAGGTTGAGAGGTATGGTCTAGACAGCTTCTTTATTTCATTTTTCAAAGTTGTAGTTCAATTGTTTTTCCATTTCTTATAGTTTTGTCTCTCACCTTAATCAATTATATTTTTCTTATGGTAATATATCCTCCAGATGTTGTGTGCCTAGATCCTGATGTTAAACATTTTTTGATTTGTTGCATTCAAACATTATCTCTTTCAAAACTTTTCACATTCCTTCTGCAGTTCTTCCACTGAACATCACATCAGTTTAGCTTTACATAGTGACTGTTTTGCTTGTGTATAATCTGTTATCAGTCTTCTGTGCACTGGTTTAGATTTTAGTTTGGCAGAATTATCTAGCAACAAATTAAACTTTATAATCCTTTGATCAATGCGCATCAATGGTTGTAAAACTTGTCATTAAGCAACAGTAATTTTTTCAGGAACACTAACAATGTCTAGTACGTTCTGTTCCCTGTAGGCTTTTCTACAATCTGAAATAATTGTTGTAGCTGAACATACATTGTGAATAATTTCCTTACTGATGTGTTTGCATCCATATTATTCCAGTCTACCTCTGGTAAATTTAAGGCCCCAGCCACTATTATTCTTCCCTCATCTTTCATGCAAACAATGTATGAATTTCTACAGGTCATCAGCACTTTGCTTTGGTGGTCTAGTCACTGCAGCAATTGTTATATGTCTCAAGGTTGAATTTATTGTCGCAGTTACACAATCTATAGTATTGATGTTATCAGTGAACATGTAATAATCAATAACACCTCCACCTGATGTTTTGTTGGAATGTCTGTTACAGTAAAACATTTATACACTGACGGAACCGGTTCCCAGTCATTGTTCTTTAAACATGCTTCATAAAAATAATAGCGACATCAATCTTGTGGAAACGTAGCAATTTTTCCAATAAAAATTTTATTATTAATGCTCCTAGCATTAACAGCCATCAGATATGCATCAATGTTATCTGTGAACTGTTAAATTTTCAACCTGGCAAAAATCCTTCCTTGTATTTGACAAATATTGCAAAATATCTGGTGCAAAAAATGTCTTCCCTGATCTTGTCAAGTGCATGCCATCCTGTCTGAACATATGTGCTCACAATTAGACTCAGGTACTCTACAAATTTCTATTTTTTAAAACAGGACATTTTTTTATGTATGTATTTACCCAAAATATGTTTTCATTCGCAGTGACCTGACTCTCCTTTCTATATATGATTTGTACAAGCTATGCTATCTAATGAGGCAGTAAGTTCCCTACTAAAACTCAGAGAATCCTTGCATATGAGATAATTATTCTAACATTAATAAAAACATATCCATACTTCCTATCATTAAGGCATTCTATGGGCTGTCTCACATGTTCTAGTTTTACTGCAGGCAACCATAACACTATTCAATGTTCATTATCTTCTCTGCAAATGTATGCGTCAGTTCAATTACACGGATATCTTTTCTGACCAGATCTGTAGAATCTTAACTTCGAATTCAGTAATATCTGCTCTAACAATTGTTACAAGGGAAGTAGCTTAATCACCATTAGTCTTATTAATCTCACTGCTTTCATTGTTTATTATATTTGTCAACATAGAATTCTTATCCAGCTGCCATTGTATGTCCACAGCTTGAGTCATGCTGTCCACATCTGTCTTTGTTTTTTCTTACAGTAAGGTTCTTCAATCATTACACATTCAGTTTTGATTTCTTCCTTTTTGCCTGCTCCTTGCCTCTTCTTTATTCTTTCTCTTTTAGAAAAATTGTGCCTTTTTTTCTGTAAACTGAATGAATTCTAATAGAAAAATGTTATCATTCTCTGTAATCTGTGTGTTGCATAACAAACCAGTCCCCCGGATTCTGCAAGACCTGCATGGCGTGCAGGAGCTCCAGCAGGCCGATCCAGGAATAACCTGTAGGAACGTGCACGAGTGCTCCTGCACTAGTCCTGCACAGACTCAGCCCCTGTATGCATATTACCCCATTTGCATGAGAAATCCATGCAAATGATGTGAATTTATGATTCAGGAAGCTGGAAACCGGCCATGCAGGACTAGTGTAATCTGCAGAAATGTACTCTGCCAGTAACGGAGTACATTTCTGCAAATTACAAAACAGAGCCATGACAGCTCCAAATAAAGGGTGGATATCATGTAGAAAGCATGCCAATGGCCAACTATAAGGCCATTGGCATGGAAAACACTTGCAAAAATAAAAAAGAATCAACTTTTATTTTTTTTAGCTGATCTCGGCTGTTTAAGTATAGGGCAGTAAATGGGATTGGGGGGAAAATACGAAAAAATATATAAAATAAGCATTCTAACCAAAATCACTATTTTGCCATTATACTAAGTGGCAGGCAGAAGACAACATGGCCAGTGAATAGTGGTTGCTAAGGGGGGAGGCTCAGTGTGGGACATGTAACTATGCATTAGCAGGCAAACCTACGCAAATGAGGGGAATGATACTGAATCCCAGATTTCCCCTGCATGCTAGTAAGCACCCAATGGTCTAAGAGCAGGAATAGCTTAGTGCAAGCCTAGGAGTTAGCTGACATCATAGGTGGTGTGTCAGGCATACTATAAGTTGATTGGAGCCCTGTGGCTTGAGTTTGCTCCTAGCTTAGCAGAGTATTCCACCAGTTCCTAGATGTCATGTCAGGGCATGCCGATGAGCGCGTATATTTCCTCAACACCCGTGAGGTGTTGGCCAGCAATGTGTGTTTCTTCCTTCAAATAGCAGAATACCCTGAAGTGGTGGGTGCTATAGACTGCACGCACATATGCATCAAAGCACCACCCGGTGAGGGGGCTAGGGTCTACCTCAACCCCAAGTGCTTCACCTCCATCAACTGCCAGGCCGTGTGTGATGCCCAGGGCATTATAATGAATGTGTGTGCTGGCTGCCTTGAAAGCTATCATGATTCCCACATCTGGCATCAAAAACAGCTGCACCAGAGATTTGCTAATGGGGACATCCCTTATGGTTACCTAGTGGGGGATGCTGGTTACGCAATGGAGCCGTGGCTGATGACACCCATCAGAAATGCACATACACCTGAACAAGAACGTCATAATGAGGCACACGCACAAACCAGAATCATAATAGAACACTTGTTTGGGATGCTCAAGTCAGGGTTCCGGTGCCTGGACACATCTGGTGGAGCCTTGCAGTACTCACCAGCTACATGTACCCAAATTGTTATTGTATGTGCCGTGCTACACAATATGATCCTGCAGAAACAGCTGCAGCAGGAACAGCATGGGGCAGGGCCACACAGCCCCCCACCAATGCCAAGGCCTGCACAGGCACAGAGTGACTCAGAGCAGGAACAACCTGAGCCTGCCCCAGTAGGCAGATGGAGGCATGCCCAGTATACCATGGCCTTGGCAAAGAGGCAACGCATAGCACATATACTGACACAGTAGGGACCCAGGGAATGACACCTCTCTTTGACTTGTACATACAGTAAAAGGGATGCCAAACATGACACTACCTGTGCTCAACCATATATAAGGAGTGTACTGTGCGCATCTGACAAAGGTAGCCCTCAGCACCATCGTCAATACTGGCACACCCACAAGGGAAGCCACTCCCCTTACTGATTGCTGATTGGAGTAGTATGTGTAGTCACTTGTATCTATGGTATGGATGTGAGCATGCAAGGGAATCGGGTGGCTAAATAGGATGCCAGCAGATAGTAGACACCTATAGTGGCACCGTGAGATCTGTAACAAATATGGGTGTCACCATAGTAGCCAGTACTACACAGGGCGACAAAACTCACTGCAGGAAATGTGCTGGGCCACATGTGTGTCCATATGACTCACACATGTCAGTCAAGGAGGTTCACATACCCAACAACAGTCTCAGCCAGCAGGGCAGGTGTAGACAAACAAAAACAAAGGCTGTGCTATGGCCTCTGAATGATGCCTATGGGTAACTACCCCCTCCCCCAGGCCTACACAGATAGACTATATCAGGTCAGGCAGTGGAATGTTAGTTCTGAAGGGTAGGAAGTCAGAGACTAATATGCAGGTCAATCAAACCTAAGACCTGTAGTACACTGATATGCCTCTAGTCAGCATGATAGGTTAGAATACAGAATGAAATGGAGTACCTGACATACCAGTACAGTCATAGCAAATTTGTACAATTGTCAGGTGTGCCCCACCCCCATCGTATGTAGAAATGTAGAAACAGTCAAGTGTGCCCCTCCTATCCTGTGTAGAAATAGTCAGGTGTGCCTCCCCATTTCTGTGTAGAAATGTAGAAGCAATCAGGTGTGCCCCCCATCCTATGTAGAAATGTAGTAACAGTCAGATGTTTATTTACAGTCATAACAGTTAATACATTGAGAAGAAAAATACTAGATGTGCCCCCCCAATCCTGTGTAGAAATGTAGAAACAGTCAGGTGTGCCCCCCAATCCTGTGTAGAGATATAGAAATAGTCAGGTGTGCCTCCCCATTTCTGTGTAGAAATGTAGAAGCAATCAGGTGTGCCCCCCATCCTATGTAGAAATGTAGTAACAGTCAGATGTGCCCCCCAATCCTGTGTAGAAATGTAGAAACAGTCAGGTGTGCCCCCCAATCCTGTGTAGAGATATAGAAACAGTCAGGTGTGCCCCCCCACAACCCTATGTAGACATGTAGTAACATGCATGTGTAGGTATAATACCAGTGGAGCACAGATGCCCAGAGGTGGCCAAGGTAGCAGGATAGATTATAGCATTTGCACAATATGCAGGTATGTGTGTGTTAGGTTGGTGTGTGTTTCATATTGTGTGAGAGTTGTCAGTATGTATGCATGTTGAGGTATGACCTGGTGGTCATTGCCCTCTACTACTGATGACAGGGCCAAGTCCTCACAACTGCAGTGCCAAAGACAATTCCCACCAGTATAACACATGCTAGCATTAAGCCATTGTATATGTATGGTGGTAATATGTGTCACCATCTGAAAGATTGACATGGCATGGCTGTTGGGCTAGATATACAAACAGTACACAGGGGAAAATACCCCAGACATATAGTATATATTGTGTAACTGTGAAATGGACACACCCTTGGAATTGTACAAACAGGTATGCATCACATTACCTGGTCCTGTAGTAGGGGATACCAGTGTTGTCTGCTCGAACACTTGCAGATCACAAAGGAGGTAGGACTAATGTACTGGGAAACAGCTGATGTACCTGCACATGCTAGCATAACTGGAATGCCCCATGCATAACTGTGTGTCAGATGCAAGTAGTGTCCATAGCACACATGCACCCAGCTCACCCATACACCACCCACAGCTACCTCTCTGGTCATATCCCTGCTGTGGGAATGGGTACAATATGACCCCACCTGTACATGGCAATAGTGAAAGAATGCAGCATACAGTGCAGCTGTCCCATGCCGGTGTGTCCCTAGCTGTAGGTAGCACCCTGCCAGGATCCACACCACCTGATCAAGACTGATAGAAAGTATTGGCATGAACATCTAGCATCACCTACCCTGTCACCCCAGAGGAATATACTGTATGGTACTCTGAGACTGTAGGACTGACAGAATGCAAAGGCTTGCCACATCTGGCCCGCATCAACACCAAATGGCCCACAGGCCTCTGCCAAAGGCCTGTGTTTCACAAGTGCTGCCAATGCATGTTATGTCATGGGCACCCAAATAACATAGCACACTCCACATAACCCATATGCAAGGCGATATGGACAAGCCACAGTAACATGTCCTCCATGTCCCACTGCATGAACTGTGGACCAACACCAAAACACAGCTGTGATGGGGTGATAACCTTAGGGAAAGTATCAGAGAATGTATGTGTAATGTATGGAAGAGGACAAAATAACAAAGGGGGGTGTGGGAGCATGGGCAGCATGGAATGTGCAAGGTCCAATGCAAAGCTGTGTGTACACACTATCCCTGGCCACAAACACATAAATGGGTGGCTACATACCTGGCCATACACCACAATAGGGGTAATGTCCTGACTCATGGCCCCTTCCTCTGGGAAACCTTTGTGAATCTGTACAGCTGTGAGGTATTTCCACAACAAGATAAGGCCATACTGTCATGTTGATGGATGTACAAGTATGGGATCCTCTGCCAGCACTGTACCAAGGTGCTGAACTGGATACACAGACCCAGCAGCAAGTGTCTGCAGCTTCCCCTCCAGAATGGCATAACTTAGCATAAATATGTAGGTGTCTGCCCACAAGACCGGACACAGCTGCAGTCACCCTTGTCCCCCAAGACATCACTGTGAGCAAGAATGTTCACCTGACAGTACATGAGGACAGAAAAATTCACAGTGTATAACAGTACACATGTCTGAATATCTCTGCAAGCAGCACAGACACAATCACCTACTGTACACACTATCCCCTGTGCAGTTTGTCCCCATATTGCCAAACGATCGATGGACACCCTGCAGAAACAGTTTGCTACCTGTAGGTGTACAACACAGAGGTCTGCACTGGAGTACAAACTACCTGGAATTGATCCACACATTCAATACAGAAGGGCATACTGGGCATGCTCACCCACTTAGACGAATGAAGGCAATATCAGACAACATACTGAAAGGTCATACTGGGCATGCTCTCAAACTTAAACAAATGAAGCCCATGTCTGCAAACAACAGTGGACCATACATATCTGGCAGTTGCAGATGTTAGTGCATACACTCCTCAGTATGCATCAGTCATGCTTTGCACATACAGTGGATAGAAATACAGACATATATCCAAGGACAACACACTAGAATAAGCCAAAAGTAGATTTACATAAATGTGTGGAAGACAGTGACTGACAAGAAGCCATCCATTATGAGGCCTGTCCCACCCAGCACAAAGCCAAATGGCTACAACCACATGGTATAAATGTCCCTCATTGTAGACATTAGCCATCAGTGTCCATCAACATTAAAGACTAGGTGGTGCAAGTGCTAGCTGTGCAACATGACTGTACAAGGAAGTAGTCATCTAGCAGATGTATACACATACCTGCAGAATATAACCCTGCATGTGCCCACATGTGGTGTGCAACCTCTAGATGAATGGGTTATGGCCCATGCACACACACTGCCATCCCCATAGCCCTACCATGACAAGCCTGCTAAGGTCATCTACTTTGAAATACACCTTTGGGAAAAGTGTAGCCCAGTAATCTCTGTGGCATGTCCTATAACTGTGTACTGCTGTAGTGTGATAAACTAGTTAGGTAGAAGTTCTAAACCCAGACATGGCAAGTGTGTGTGTGTGTGTGTGTGTGTGTGTGTGTGTGTGTGTGTGTGTCTGTGTAGAGAGCAATGCTTTTTAGGTGAGTCACACTCACTACAATTCAAATGCCCTACTTTGGCAAGGCTGCTGATGTCATTCACTGTGAAATACACCTTTGAGAAAGGTGTAGCTCAGTAATCTGTGCAGTGCGTCCTATAACTGTGTACTGCTGTAGTGTGATAAAGTAGTTAGGTAGGAGTTCTAATCCGAGACATGGCAAATGTGTGCATGTGTGTGTGTGTGTGTGTGTGTGTGTGTGTGTGTGTGTGTGTGTGTGTGTGTGTGTGTCTGTGTAGAGAGCGATGCTTTTTAGGCTAGTCACACTCATTACAATTCAACTGGCCTACTTTGCCAAGGCTGCTGATGTCATTCACTGTGAAGTAGAACTTTGGGAAAGGTATAGCCCAGAATTCTCCATGGTGCATCCTATAACTGCATACTGCTGTAGTGTGATATACTAGTTAGGTAGGAGTTCTAATTCCAGATATGGCAACTGTGTGTGTGTGTGTGTGTGTGTGTGTGTGTGTGTGTGTGTGTGTGTGTGTGTGTGTGTGTGTGTGTGTGTGTGTGTGTGTGTGTGTGTGTGTGTGTGTCTCTGTCTGTGTAGAGAACAATGCTTTTTAGGCTAGTCACACTAACTACAATTCAAATGCTCTACTTTGGCAAGGCTGCTGATGTAATTCAATGTGAAATACACCTTTGGGAAAGGTGTATCCCAGTAATCTCCATGGCATGCCCTATGACTGCGTACTGCTGTAGTTTGGTAAACTAGTTAGTTAGAAGTTCTAATCCCAGATGAGTGTGTCTGTGTGTGTGTGTGTGTGTGTGTCTGTGTGTGTGTCTGTATGTGTGTGTGTGTGTGTGTGTCTGTGTGTGTGTGTGTGTGTGTGTGTGTGTGTGTCTGTCCGTGTGTGTGTGTGTGTGTGTGTGTGTGTGTGTGTGTGTGTGTGTGTGTGTGTGTCTCTGTCTGTGTATGGAGCACTGCTGTTTAGGCTACTCATGCTCACTACAATTTAAATGGCCTACTTTGGCAAGCCTGCTGATGTCATTCACTGTGAAAGACACCTTTGGGGAAGGAGTACTCCAGTAATCTCTGTGGCGCATGCTATAACAGCGTAGTGTAGTAGTGTGATATAGAACTCTGGTAGGGGTTATATTCCCACACATGGCAGGTGTGGATGTTTGTGTGTGTTTTTCTATGTCTGTGTAGGGAGCAATGCTTTTTAGGCTAGTCACACTCACTACAATTCAAATGCCCTACTTTGGCAAGCCTGCTGATGTCATTCACTGTGAAATACACCTTTGGAGAAGGTGTAGCCCAGTAATCTCTGTGGCACATCCTATAACTGCGTACTGCTGTAGTGTGATAAACTAGTTAGGTAGGAATTCTAATCCCAGACATGGCAGGTGTGTGTGTTTGTGTGTGTGTGTGTGTGTGTGTGTGTGTGTGTGTGTGTGTGTGTGTGTGTGTGTGTGTGTGTGTGTGCGTGTGTGTGTGTGTGTGTGTGTGTGTTTCTGTGTTTGTCATTTGTTTCCTGTGTGGAGGTGTCTGTGAGTGTGTAACAACTGGCATTGTGGAGTGTGTTTGCAAATTTTTTATATGGTGGCCCTAGTATATGTCACAATGTCCACCTTACAGGGATAACAGATGTGAAATAGCCGAGAGGCTGGGGTGCAAATCCATACCCCTACATGTGATATCAATGTCTGGTGAACAAAATTAGCAACCCTTGTATTACCCAGAGAACACTCTCAACCCATGTCTCATACACACACACACACACTTGCCTAGGCAACAACCGCTATGTCGGTAGTGCCCTGCATATTGCCCACTGATAGTAACCATGGTGTGATTGCAGTGGGCTACAGAGGGCATGGCACCCTGTCCATCAATCCAGTAGGCACATACATGCAAACAGTGCACCTTTCCTGTGTTCCCCACTGGACACCTGTAACACCTGTCGTGCCATCAAATGTGACCCACAAAAGACATACCATGCCTTAAACACATGCCCTATATGGACAGATGCCACTGACACCAGGGAGAACCTGTATCATGCTACCAATGTAGGTGTAGGGTCAACCTGCTGTCCATTAACAGTTCCTGCCACATGAAGCCAGGACTGACACATCTGATGATAATCTGTGTACACAACATGGGCCAGACACCCCAAGTACAGTTCCACGTCACTGTGCATGCATGCATGTGGGATGTGGGCACATCCCAGACACTGTCCATGTCATGGACTAAGGATCATATGCATGGCAAGCAATGCACAGCAATGGCCACACACAATACTTATCTAGGTGACTGGATGGTGAATACAATACCCACCTGTGTGGGCCAATCCAGGCACTACACCCCTGAGTCACACTGAAGACCATTGCCATGTGGCCTGATTGCCAAGGTATACCCTATACCCATCACCTAGCCTTGTATAGCCATCTGACACAGTCGGCTACTACACACCCATGAAGCAATAAACCCTTGCATGTCAGTACTGGCACCCTGTATCTGTGTGTGTGGTGTATGATGCCTATGACCACATTCACACTCACTACAACCACCAATGGCATACTGAAGCATGCTGTCTGATGTCAGACACCTCCACATATACTTTGCCCATATAACCTGCAGATAACTCCTGTGGTGCATGTGATACCTGCACAGTACTGTATTGTGGCACTCTAACTAGTGATGAGTTGTATTCCTGGCCCTGTCAAGTGTGTCAATGTGTGTGGGTCCTTGAGAGAGTGTAGCTGTGTTGACACTGACACGTATTCATGTGGACAGGCACGTGTACTACACCTACCATATAGCTACTGTATCACTGTTGCAGATGTCACTCTCCATCACATATATGTTTGGAGTACTCCTCAACATGTAACCTATGTGGTGCATCCAATAACTGCATAGACATGTGATAGCAAGACATAGTCAGGGGTTTGATACCCTGTACTGGTAGGTATGTGACACAAGTATACTTAAGTTTTACTCTCCCACCCTCCCTGACTTATCTTTGCCTCTGTCTTCCTCTCTCACTCTCTATCTGGTGGATGTGGAGACTTAAACCTGCTTTGTTTAGGCAGCAGCATGTGTATTGTAAGTGATGCTCATGATCAGCTGATGGCCTCTGCATGAATTGTAGCCCTCCTCTAGCTGATTGCATGTGAAACAGCTGTGGTAACATTCCCATAGCCAATTGCATGGAAACACACTCCAATATTTAGGAACATCATGTTGATGTTGGGCCTTTTCATTCAATGTGAGCAGGACCTAGATCTGTTTGGCAAACAACATTGCAGATGGATTGGGGATTTACCCCTAACAACATACACTGTGGAAACAGGTCAACACACAGGAGGGGGATCTGCCTGACTTGACTACAGACTGTAAGTGCTGCTATACTGCATTTGGACTAATGTTGGTTTAACAGGGTGTATGTGGATATGGTTGTCCTACATGTTCTAATACCTGTCATACCTGTCATATCAGTGCTATGTTTATGAGGAAACCCCCATCTGTAGGGTCATTTGCAGACTGGGCAGTGTGTGGTGCCTTATGTTTCTTGTGTTACCCACAGAGCACCTGTCTGTGAACTGCAGAAGCATAGTGTGAGGAGTGCGGTCAGTACATGGTGACAGCCGTGAGAGTTACTGACTTCATATCCCTCATAGGACATATGTTGCAACAAACCCTGTTACAACAGTAAATGTATGAGGTTATCACAGCAGCATGTCAATATTGGCCCTGTGTTTGTGCCTCCAGCTACAACTCTGTCAACCTTTGTACATATGTCATGCAGTAAGCGGTGCATATGTTCTGTACACCGTATTTATTTACAGCATATCTGATAACAAGCCAGTGAGATATCAGACTGCTACACATGTTATGTATAGTAGGGGTTATATTTGAGGATATAACCTGGGCATTCTGTGGTTGTGTGTACAGTAATGAGATGTGTGTACTTAAGGTGATTGTCGACAGTATGTGTATTGTGAATATGTACCTTGGCCTGTGTACAGACTGTGGTAGATGTCATTGCTCTTGGTCCTGTTCTATCTGATGTTACATGCTGCTCCACTGTATGTTACCCTATCAGCTTACAATTTTTTTAGGGCCAAACACACACATGTCCCATACCACAGACAGGCATTGGACCACACTGTGTAGTGGCCCAGTATATTTAGGGTTAGTGTGTGAGTGGCACATATGAGGATGGTGTTGATCAGATAGTCCATATACTGTAATATTACGCTAGCTTACCATATGTGGCTGTGTTCACATTGATTGTGGTTGTGGTTATGCACTTTCACACAGGTGGCTGTTACTCTGTGCTGTGACATGCCTGTTGAGCCTGCTATATATGCAGGTACATGTGTATTCCCCCATAGGAAATGTAGGCCAGTGTTGTGGCAGTCTGCCTGTAGCCTGCACAGTGCTTTGTTACATGCCTAGCCGCTTAGTGTAGATGTTATGTCTAGATACTTGCCAGATGTACTGCTGCCGGGCAACCATAACAGTCATGTATGTCAGACAAAGCAGTGGGAAGCTGTACAGATGTATGTCACTAACTAGTGGGTAGTATGTGGCCATGGCACCTCTGTATCAGTGGTTATTATGTGTCAGGACAGACGGGTGTGTGAATGCATAACCTATGGGGGCAAATGTATACCAGTATTTACGTGATATACCCATCTACATGGCAGTTAACATCCACATTGTCAGGCCTGGTCCACGTGTCTTGCACTAAGGGGTTCTGTGCATAGCTCTGGACTGACCAGGGTGTGTTAGACTCTCCACATATATTGACCATATCTCTGCTGTAGTTGACAGGAGCATTACTGTGCTAGAAGTGGTACTGTACTATGATGTCCTTAGGATGTCTGTCAGTAGCCAATGGCGCACATGTTAAAAGCAGATGTGACCTCCCACACACGTCTGTGAAGAAAATCAGTAGTAATAGTCTACAAATATACCTTTAAAACATACCTGACATCCCCTTGCACTAAGAGGTTGGGACTATTGGGGCTGAGGTAGGGCTCCACTCCATGTTCAGGACATATGGTGAATATATATGTATATATAATTATCCATATATCTATACAGATATATACACATATACATATTGACATACATAAATGGATATGTAAATGTACAAATATATATATATATATATATATATATATATATATATATATATATATATATACATATATATATATATTTATATATATATATATATATATATATATATATATATATATATGGATCCAGGATGTTTGATCAAATGATCAAACGTCTGAATCCATTAAGCGCAAACATATTTACGCTAAAGTGCTTTTCACCGAAGAAGCACTTTCGTATAAGTATGCCTGTTGCTGAGGGCGTACTATGGTGCGGATAAGGGAAGCTTCCCTTTTCCCCACTGTAGTGCAGTCTCGGAGGGAGAATATTAAAGTACGCTCCCCTGAAAAAACGTAAATGTAGTGTTGTTTTTTTTATTGACATGCTTTAACGAAAGCGCTTTTTCGGTTAAAGCGCTTTCCTTAACGTATGTTTGGTGGTTATGGATTCGGATGTTTGATCATTCAATCAAGCATCCTAGATCCATATATATACATATATATATCTATATATATATATATCTATATATATATATATATATATATATATATACATATAAACACTCAGATATATGTCTACACATATAAAGATAGAGACACATATGCACATATACGTATGGATATCTACATATATATTGACTATATCTATCTATCTATATATATATATATATATATATGTGTGTGTGTGTGTGTGTGTGTGTGTGTGTGTGTGTGTGTGTGTGTGTGTGTACATATGGAGAGATGTACACATTGCCATATATATATGCTACACTATACAGATGCGTATACAGACATATGTATGAGTATACATGTGTATGTACATATAGACATATATCAACCTATTATATGTATATATCCATATTCCTGTCATGTGTAAACCTCACGGTTGTGTATACCCTCCCAGATGTATCTCACCGTATGTATCTGCTATGTGTACATTATGATTTAACAACATATGTGATGCAACAGTCATATTAATAACAAGTACTACACAATTGTGGAAGTAAAGGCAATTGTTCAATACTACTCAATATGTATATTGGTAAAACACCAGCTGTCTTTACAGTGGTCATGGTGTAGCTGTTAAGTGCTGTGACAATAGTGTACAGGGTCCTGGGTTCAAGTCATGCAAGGGCTGTTCATTTTGTTGCTGGGCAGAACAAGGGCTGTCGGCTACAGAGTGAATAAGGCAGTTTTGAGCAGTTTTAAGTGAGTTTGTACAGGTATCTAAGCTATGGGTAAATGTACAGTTGCTTAAACAGTGTAAGCTTCGCTTACCAGTGTGCAGATCAGGTCAGCTGTTTTATTGCAGCAATGTTGATACTTGCTAAGCATGGCTTAGCCCTGTAACCAGTTCACACCACCCAGTCTGATAACATAGCAGGGTAATGACATCTGTAATAAGTCTATGTAATGCCATGTACAATGCATGCACCTGTGTGCTGTCATTACAGTAGCAAGGGGTGTGAGTGTCATGTGTGAGCATTGTCATCCATGTGAATGTGTTACATACAGGTGTAGTAGCTCAGGGTACATGTTGTCACACTGGCATGTAGTGTATAATGGTGGTACTTCTGTTGTCAGTGCTTACCCAGGTAAGAGCAGAGTGCTAAATGTAGTACTGACAACAGGCACACCTGCAGACATAGCTGGACTCTGAGGCCTCCCTGTTGTATCCCTGATGTGTGAGCTGTGTCACAGTATATAACCGCTACTGGGTAATGATCTGATGTGGAATGCAACTGTAGACTACCATCGGTACAGCACATTAGTGAGGACTTCTGACATGTAGTTATGGCATACATATTGCTGTCAAACCTCCATCTGTCAACACACTCATGCTACTGCATAGCTACTTGCCAAGCTGATGACTGTCATTCCCTTACAGATGTGTAGACGGCAGGTATCCAGCTGGGATATGTACAGGCAACCTAAGCTTGTTTGACACTGACATGTCTGCCCAGCTGTGTAAGAACTGGCACATATAAGAGATGACACCCTGTATGCACCACATGCCATGGGTACCTCAACTACACTACCACAGTCAACAGAACATGCTTGGGTACAGGTCTCCAACACAGACACTAACCATGTGTTGTAATGTATGTTGCATACATGTAAACTTGATCACCTCACCTCAGCAGCCACCTGGAGGATTGGCTGATACATGTCATTCTCACCCTGAGGGCCACCACAGTAGTGTCTGTCGATAGATTGCCTGCTGCCACATGGCAGGTGGCATGATACCACTGTACACATAATTCCTACACAACTCATATCCCCTTGGACAATAGCTAGGTACACAGCTATGACCACCTGCAGTGATGCACCCCTGTACTGACACATGTGTATGTGTGCATGACCGAGTATAGCAGTGTCTGTGTGTTAGCACACCTGTACTTGGGAATTCCATGAAGGCCTTTACAACCACCACAACAACCATTGCCATAGTCAGTTGTGGCTGCTGCTGTATGGGACATTACATGTACCCTGTTCAGCTCATCTCCATACCAGCTACACAAGCCTTGCAGTACCAGCACAACAGTGTTGTACAAATGGGTTGATAGGCATGGGATACCCATTGTGTTCTGGCAAGTGTGTGTATGTGTGAATGTCCTTATATCTGTAGGGTACAGCATTCTGAGGCCACATACTCCTATCACAATACCCATTGCCACACAGTAGTACAGATAGTGTTGTTGCTGCCCATAGGTGAGGCATGACAATGCAACACCCTACTACACATGTGACATGCATTAGATGCATATTCCTGTAGTACCACTGTTGGGGTATATTATGGGTTGTATCGCAGTCATGGCCAATGTGTGATGGTGGGTATAGTAGAGTGTCATCATAGGTTTCAGGGAGTACAATATCCACTGGGGAATGTGGGTGCTGTGTACATGGTCATTACACCAAGGTACACCCGGTATATGTCCCATGTACCACGTTATGGTTGCTACTGTCACCATCAACAATACAGGTAACTGATACCACAATCCAGACCAGTTATGCATGGGCTGTGTGCAGTCTTCCTGTAACACATTAGACAAGTTAGTTAGCAGTGATAGGCCCTGGTTTCTCGGATGTGTGTATGCCTGTTATGTGTCTGTTAATGTGTATATAAAGGTATGTCACACTACATATTGTCCATATACACCCATTACATCCCCCATTAGAATACTGTACATGTCTGGGGATGTTCTACATGCAACATGTAACCTGGGACACACCTCATCATAAACACTGTGTGGTGTGTGCAATGTAATCCACACACTTCACTATCACTACATACCAAGGTAGGGGTCTAGTCCCAGTCTTGCCAAGTAACAGTGTGTGTGGATGTGGATGGGTCTACATCAAGTTGCAGGGTATACACGCCCCAGCAGGTCACCTGCCCATGTAGCACAGCCAGTAACCGTTATACTAACCTGTGACATGTGTTCAACTGTACCTCAGATATGTCACAGCCATGGTGTCACCACAGTGCCATACCCCATTCTGGAATATGACTGCAGACCATCCTCCTGCTGACACATGTACACTTACAACATAAATGGATGTCATTATAGAGACCGCAATCAACCAGAGTTACTAACAGCTATAATGCATCACTGCTGGATGGCTACACTATCTGACATATATGCATTACACTTCACTCCTTACAACATGTTACACTGCAATACTGTGGTATACTGTAGTACAGTCACCGTGTGCATCAGAACCATATTAGCCTGTCCCTGCATTGATGGTATAGATGACAGGGATGTGGCACAGGTATAATCATATGCACAGGGTGTGTTGGTTTGCCAGAGGCTGAGGGTGGGCCATACATTTGACACCATATGTGTGGGTCAGGAATGTACTGAGGGGAGCTGGGCATGGTGATGTGGTGTGTAGGTATGGGGTTGCCCTTGGTGTGTTTGTATAGTGTGTGGGTATGCATGCACACAGTTCTGCCATGTGGTTGCCCTATACAGGTGTTTATGGACAGCTGCAGACCATACCTGGCAGGGTGTGCAGTTTACTGCCCCCAGTCATGTACATGTGGACTGTCCTGACAGAGGCTCCATGGGCATGTCCAGGGACAGGCCTCAATGTGTTACTCTCACCTGCCAATGATAAATGTCCACTGGTACCAGGTCCCTCTTGGGATTGGCCAGGACCACGTGCACATGGTCTGCTGTGGTGTGGTCTGGACAGCACCCCCTGCATGGCTGGGGCAGGTACTGCCACTATGGGAGCCCCTTGGTGCCCTATCATGTCCACGTTGACTGCCAGCTGTTGGTGTTGCTGGCCTGCATCCACGCAGCCATTGCCACACCCCCACCACATGTTCAAGCATAGACATACCACTGGTGATGAGGGCCATCATCTCACCATGTCATCTATCCATGAGCTCAATATATGCCCAGACGGCACCATACAGTTCATGGATATTGTCACTTACAGAAGTGAGAGCAGCCCTCTGCAGCCTCAGGCCCTGTCTGGTGTAACATTCCATATGTACCTGCACCGCCATGGCAGCCTGAAACATGCACCTGCTGGTACCAGCTATGTCACCTCTGCCAGGGGCATGATGTCCAGCGGCCCTACCATGAGCACCCTGGGACATCTACCTATATGGTGCCCTTCTAGACATCTGGCTATGCCTGATGCGACCAGACACAGTAGGCATGGTTACCACACTTTCCTGTGCACTTCCACCAAACACCAGCTGTTCCTCCATTATGGCCACAGGTGATGGGGTATGTATAGGTACTGAAACTGTGTGTGGAGTTGGGTTGCTAAAAGGGGGATGTCAAATGATGGCACAGTGTCAGCCCCTGGCAACTCCAACTGTGCCTCAACAGTACCATCATCATCTTCGGTGTCTGTATGGACACCAACATCAGATTTCATGCAGGAGGGACCCTGACCCACCTCGCCACCTGTGGGGGAAAACAATAAACACACTTTAAAACCTGTACAGCAATACCTAACAGTACACACACACACACACACACACACACACACACACACACACACACACACACACACACACACACACACACACACACACACACACACACACACACAGAAACACACACACCGATGTAATACCAACCTGTCCGTGACTTTACAGACAGTCCCATGTATATGTCCATGTGTACCCCCTCCTGCATCACACTTGGTAACATACACATATTGATACCATTCATTAACATATCAGTCCTCTAAATGCCTACACAAGTGATCACAACACAAGACCTGTTATTACATTACCTGCCTGACCTGTGTGTAGTGGTTTTAGATGGCCTCACTGCTGTCATTCGGTGTTCACCATGTGTATGTCTGGACATCATAAGTATGGCCCCTATATGTGTGGGCTAATATGTTTTATCCATATTATCACGCACTAGTGTGTCATGTGTATGTAATGCTCAGTACATGCCAGATATGCCACTCAATCAGCCTATCATGTGACACCTGTAATATTTGGCTACACTCCCTGGTGTTCACTAGTATTTCCCCAATGCATCTGTAGTGCTGCATATGTGGGTTGTAGGTGACCTCTCTGCTGAATGCAATATTAAGGGTGTACCTGGTGTCTAACTTCCCTCTCAATGCCTGTTCAATGCTACAGGCCATATTATACTATCAGCTGTCCTGTGATTACATATATGACAAGTATTCCTGGTGTGTGATGTGACAGTCCATGTCCATGTACTGCATGATTCCAGAGGTAGGTACTGCTGTATGAACACCCCACAATCACACATGTGCATACATGGCCAGCCACATAAACACACACATGCACACACGCATCCTACATTCATCAACCTCCCTCCACTTCACCAGAGTGACCCTACAGACAAACTAACTACCCACCAGAATGCACACACACACACACACACACACACACACACACACACACACACACACACACACACACACACACACACACATACATACAGGTGAGGTTGCACAATGATAGTACACAGTCCTCCTATTACCCCTCTGTTAACATGTATAACATATGGTGCCCAACAGCATGCAGTGCAGCTATAGTCAATCCATGCTAGCAACATACATGTGTGTGATGCATGTGCTGTGTCACTAGGTGAAGCCCCTTCCCCTGGATACCACTGCACCCATGTACACAGTATTGCTGTGACCCTGTTCTGCACCCTGCCATGTACTGTGCACCACATCTCACAGGTGTACAGCCCATTGCTGAATGTGTACTACTGTGTCGGTTATGTCAGCTTTAATGCTCACAGCCCCTATGTTTTCCAGCAACACATACCTGGGATGATATGCAGACAGATGTCATTTGTGAATGCCTAATGTCTGATTCACAGCTCTCAACATCAGCAGAACATGTATGACCAATCCAATACCTTTACACTGACAGCCATCAGAGCATACCATGGCTATGGCGGGTGTACACACCCTTATTGATATGACGCACCCATCCTTGATCTGCCATGGGACCACATCTCCGCATATCTTAACAGTACATGAGCCCGATATGTGACATATGTCCTGTACTTTCACATGCAGTGTCTACGGAATGTGTTAGGTGTGGGGATGCTGACCGCGATGCATACACACCTTGTACGCATATGTGTGCACACCCTTATCATGACAGTTTGTCGCACCTCTTGTTGTGTGTACTACAGCAGTCACTACTACTGGCAGGGGTATACCAGCATGGGCCATCTGCATTTGCCAGTGTCTGTTCAGTCTGCTCTATGCATGTCTTCTAATCTGTATGATTGCAAGGTCTAATCATGTGCACATCCCTTGGTGTTCACACACTGCTGTCACTATTGCTGTGGGGGTAGGGTTACGACTGCCACAGGTCCTGAACCAGACTATACAGCCATTCTTAGCATCCTTAGGATCCCTGTTGCAGTGCACTGGTGTGTCATGTTGACAACCCTCCCCCTCCTTCAGCCCTTTTGCAGATGCATAACAAGTAAGCCCTACACATGTGTGTTACTTTGCAGTGTCCCATACACTGAACACCACATGTTACAGCCTAGTCCCAGATGATAATGTGGACAACTGTAATGCCTTATGCCATAGGGTATCTCTGCAGAAGTTGCCATTGTCCTACAGGCATATACACTGATGTTGCACTGTATATGGGTGTTGTTCCAAACATGTCCCTACTGTAGGCTATGTCTCCCAATATCATGTTACTCCCTGCGGACACATTCCAGAATGACAGGATGTTAGTTATCATGCAGGTGTCTGACATACCCTTCCAATACCCCATCATGGTCACCCCTGTGATGCCATGCACTTCACAGCAACAATGCATGCATTCTGGGTAGGTGTGTTAGATGTGTGCATGGAATATACCATCACCATTATATGCCCAGTGTACTGGCAAGCATCGACATAAACCATACTCACCAGCTACAGGCTGCTGCCTTGGTGGTATCCCAGAGGGACCTGCATAAGAGGGTGAGAGTTGCAAAGTCAGTGGCCACAACTGTGGGATTGCTACAGGGTGGGTGCAGTATTACAATACACCAACAGTACATTTCCACTATACTACCACATATGTACATCTGTTCATCACTACTATGCAGCAACAAAATATATCTATGACATGTCAGATATGCATGATCTACCTGTACCTATGCAGATGTATATGCAACAGAGTTCTACGGATGTACACTGTGGCCTTACCTGCACACTCCTCGGTTGGTGTGTGGGTGACACCCACCTCCACAAAGGTGTCCTGCAGTTGATGGCTGGCTGGACAAGCAGGTGCCATGAGACTGGCCCAGAGCTCCTCCACATGGGTCAGGCAGGGATGGATGGCATGGACCCCCCTGTGGAAAGGTGATCCCCAAGACTGCAGTGCACTGGTGTGTCATGCTGACACCCCTTCCCATGCATTTCGAAGCAGGTCAGAACAATGATGCCAGACCTGCTCATAACTGTGGTTGTGCAGTCCGACATCATTGGCCCTGTGGACTAGGTCATTCAAAAGGATGGCCCACAACTGTTGATCATGGGCAGCCCAGCCAAACCAGATATTATAGTGCTGTATGAGTCCATTTAGCAAGATTTCATTTTCAGCTCCTGTGTAGGCTGGTAGCCTTCCATAAGACATTGTGCCTGAAAGACATAAAGATGGACACAGGTGTGAGCAAGTCATGCAGCAAGGTTACCACAGTTCTTAATACACATTACTGTCACCCACCACACCATATTAGTGACAGCAAACTGTACACAAAACTCAATAGATATGGCTACAGCATACTTACCATTGGGGCAGATATTGTACTGTACCAAGCTTTGTGCAATGTGTTTGTAGCCATGTTCCCTGTGTGGACACTGTCATTGCTGGCCTGTTGCAGACTATTCACCTGCATGCCATTGTCAGGGCCACAATGGTTCCATATATGCCTGTGGTATGCTTGCTATGTCTGTGCTGCACATCTGACATTCTGTGTTGTTGCAGTTATCTATGCATACTGTTGGACATGTTCTGGGATTGTGTAGACTATTACTACCAACATATATTCTATAACAGTGACACAATAGCATGTATATGTACTATTGGTCAGCAGAACCACCTCTCTGAACTCATCTGCCCATGTTACCAGGCCACATCACATGTGTGTCCCACCCTGGGGCCTCCTCATGTACTGGTCCAGCAATACTGTCAGGTGGAACCAACCCAGGGGATGTTATCCCCCCCTGGGGACACACACAGACATGTTCCTGTCCCCTGAGGTCAGGTCCAGGGTCTGTTCCATAACGGGCTCCAGAGACACATGTGGGATGTGCTACATCACCTTGAGGCACCCAGTACACATTCAAAGGGCCCACATGCTCCTCCTGCTCAGCCTCCAGGCCAGGCACCTTCAGGACATGGACTGATGTTGTGAGTAGCAGTGGGTGGGAGGCTTGTCCACATTGTGTCCATACTGGGGCCCATGGGGCATCCACATCACAGACCACACACACCATCCAGGGTGTTTACCCACCACATATGTCACATACCACCCCTATAGGCTGTCCCCTACATCTACCAACCCTGACCACCTCCACAACTTTACCTGCCATACATCCCCATATTCCCATTCCATACTTCACAGACAAGGGTAATGTGGTCCTAGCAAGGGGTTCACATGTGACATACCCATCCATTTTGCACAAACTGACAGCTGTATATATCTGTGTGTACTGCTATGTGTGCTGTTTCCTCACACATAGCATGCAGCGATGTGGTAGTAATATAGGGGACATGTATTTACATACATATATGTTTTGTGTGTGTGTTTGTATATATGTAGACGTGCATATAGGTATATATCTATATATATGTGTAGATATATATGATGTATATATGTGCACATATGTATGTCTACGCATGGGTATCATGGGTATCTGTATTTGTGGACATAGATGTATGTGTATATATATATATATATATATATATATATATATATATATATATATATATATCTACACATATGCATACCTATATGTGGGGTACATTCAGACATCAGGTCCACAATCTCACAACACCTGATTGCACAGCTACACTGTTCTCCCTTGCTACAACACAGACAGGTGCCACATATGAACACAGCCTGACATTAGGGGGATATATGTAGGGCCAGATTGCAGGTAACCCTATTACACACCTATGGCATTGCTGCATGCTATAATACAGGTTAACCTGAGTATCCTGCAAGAGGTGGGCTGTGAAACCCACATGTCCATCATAATGGCATTACTTCCACAATCAGCTATTGGCCACGTAATATACATACTTCCTATTGAACAACACGCACTATGATGACTTACATCTTATCAGTCAGTGATGCTCTGTACGGTTGATGGGTATGGCCCACTTCCCACAGGGATGGACTCTATTGTCCTTAGCAGTTGTTCAGCTGAACATCATTACAACAACAACAACAACACCTGAAGACACATATAAATCATTCCACATCATATATCCCATTATTATGGACCAAGTACTAAGGTTGATTAAATACATGTATAATTCACATACCTGTTCTGGGAATGCATACTCTTCTGGATGGTTTTCTTTTTTTTTTGTGCCTTATATGCACTCTCTCTCTCTCTCTCTCAGTCTCTCTCCAGTAAATGGAATGAGCTGCTTTGCATAGTTTGCAGCATGGAATTTGTAGGTGATGCACATGATCAGGTGATGGCCTTTGCACCAATCAGTGTCCTCCACTTGCTACCTGCATGCAGCATGCTGTGTAATACTTCCAATTACCACAGTCATGGCAACCAACTACTATAAATCCCTACATCTTGTGGGTGTGGTCCGTTTACCTTTCCTGTATGATGGACATCATTCCTGTGTGTGGGCAGCAGTGTTACAGACAGCAGGTAGCAATACCTCATACAGGAGAACATGCACACTCAGGCCAGCTACATGTTTGTAGGAGGTTCCAGAACTACAGAGTGTGAGTAGTGTTGTTGCATGCATTGCATAGCACCAGTGTTACAGGGTTCATGTGTACATACTAGTTTCACTTGGAATGCAGTCTGTCTGCATAGCTCTCAACTGTGGTCCTATCCTCTTGATAGCCAGAGGTGTGCCTGTTATGTTTTGTCTATCCTCCACACAGGTCTTGTGTCAGATGTATCACTGGCAGTGTGTGTTGAGTGCTATCAGTACATGGTTACATCCATTTCTGTTTCTAACTTCATATTCCTGACTTAGGGCATGTTGCAGACTATCTTGTAACACCAGTGACTTGCTTAATGTATGACAACAGTTTTACACATATGGACCTGTGTTCCAGCCTCTGTCCTCCACCTACATACCAGGCTTTGTACATATGACATGCTGTCAGGTGTTGTTATGTAGTGGGCTGTGAGTATGTCATGCTGCCATTCCTGCCATCAGTCCACTGCTGTTGTGTCCCCCACACATACTGTGGGGTTGGTTCCATATATGTGCGGGCTTCCCCTACACAATACGTGTGCCCCTATGCACTCCAGAGGCCAGTGTATGGAACAGTGATATATGGCCATGTATTATTGAGTCTGAAGGGGGGATGCACCTTGGGTAAATGCAGGCTTACTGCCTTCTGCCATACAGACTGTTCTGTTTGTCAGTGTGATTGTGATGGTGTCAGTTATGCCTTGCTATGTAACAGATACATCCCATTGTGTCAACTGAGGTTTTTTACCCCCTAGGGATTGTGTACA